>NC_086224.1:1554489-1830490 GCF_035770615.1 Melospiza melodia melodia
TGGACCTTGACACCCCCAAACATTGACACCCCCAAACATTGACACCCCCAGACCCCAAAATCCCCGGACCTTGACACCCCCAAACACTGACACCCCTGGACCCTGAAACCCACGAACCTTGATACCCCAAACCCTGACACCCCCATATCCTGAAACCCTGGACTTTGATACCCCCAAACCCTGACACCCCCGGCTCCGGACACCCCCAGATCCGGACACCCCCAAACATTGACACCCCAAACCCTGACACCCCCAGATCCGGACAACCCCAGACCCCAAAATCCCCGGACCTTGACACCTCCAAACACTGACACTCCCATATCCTGAAACCCTGGACTTTGATACCCCAAACCCTGACACCCCCAAATCCTGAAACCTGGACTTTGATACCCCCAAACCCTGACACCCCCGGACCTTGACACCCTCAAACATTGACACCCCAGGTCAGGGTTTGGGGTATCCCGTGGCTGGGACACGGACACACGACTGGGACACACACACACAGCTGGAACACGGGTACGGGGCAGGATAAATGGCTGGGACATGGCAGGGACACACACACGCACCCCCCCCGGGACACGCACACACACCCGGGACACACACATCCCCCCGGGACACGCACACACACCCCCCGGGACACGCACACACAGCCGGGACATGCACGAACACATCGGACACACCCGCACAAGGTGAGACACCTGCACGCGTTCAGACACGAGCGCACACGCACACCTGCGTCAGACACACGGACAAGGAGGACGCACGGACGGCACGGACACCCCTGTGCAGGGCGGGGCCGCTCCCGCGGGGTCCCGGCCCGGTTCCTCCCGGTTCCTCCGGGCCAGCGGGAGGCCTGCGGTGCCCTCTGGTGGCGGCAGCGGGCACCGGGAAGGGGCAGAGGGGGCACCGGGCAGCGCGGGGCACGGCTGGGCCCTGCACTCCGCAGAACCCGAATCCTTCCCTTCTTCTCCTTCTCCTTCTTTCCTTCTTCTCCTTCTCCTTTTCTCCTCCTTCCCTCTCCTTTCCCTCCTTCCCCTTCTCCTTCTTCTCCTTTTCCCCCTTCTCTTCCCCTTCTTCTCCTTTTCTTCTCCCCTTCTCTTCTCCTTCTCCTTCCTCTTTCTCCTTCTTTTCCTCCTTCCTCTTCTCCCTCTCCTTCCTTTCTCCATCTCCTTCTCCTCCTCTTCCTCTTCTCCTTCCCTTTCTCCTCCTTCTCCTTTTCCTCCTTCCTTTCTCCATCTCCTTCCCCTTCTCCATTTCCTTCTCCTCCTTTTCCTCCTTCCTCTTCTCCCTCTCCTTCCTTTCTCCATCTCCTTCTCCTCCTCTTCCCCTTCCCTTTCTCCTCCTTCTCCTCTTTCCCTTCTCCTTTTTCTCCTTCCTTTCTCCATCTCCTTCCCTTCTCCATTTCTTTCTCCTCCTTTTCCTCCTCCTCTTCTCCTTCTCCTTCCCTCCTCCTTCTTCTCCTCCCTTTCTCCTTCTCCTTCTGCTCCTTCTCCTTCCCTTCTCCTCCTTTTCTTCCTTCCTCCTTCTCCTTCCCCTCCTTCTTTCTCCTCCTTTTCCTTCTGCTCCTTCTCCTTCCTTCTCCTCCTTTTCCTCCTTCTCCTTCTCCTTCCCTTCTCCTCCTTCCTCCTTCTCCTTTCTCCTCCTTTTCTTCTGCTCCTTCTCCTTCAATCCATCTCTTTATTCTCCGCCTGATCCCACTCAGACCCCCAGCACCAGGGCAGGGACCCAAAACCAAAGCGTCCCCCACCCTGTCCCCATGTCACCCCCATCGCATCTTGGGGACACCACGAGCAGATTTGGGGGGGTTCCCATCTCCACGTCCTCTGCAGCCCCCCCATTTCGCCCTGCCCAGCCCCGCTGACTGATTCCAGAGCCTCCAAAATCAATTCCCATCCCGCCAGGACACGCCGAGAAGGCAACAAATCACAAATCACAAATCACGGCGGCGGCGGCTCCGCAGCCCCAGCGCCTCATTTTTCTTCCTGAACTCCATAATAAGAAATCAATGGCAGACGCTGAGCTCCCGGTGCAGCTCCCTCGGGATGGGCAGCGCCGTGTCCTCCACCAGCCTCAAATCCTGGATTTCCCCAGCCTCAAATCCCGGATTCCCCCACCCCCAAATCCCGGGATTTTCTCCAGCCCCAAATTCCAAATTCTCCCCCCCACCACCAAATCCCAGGTTTCCCCACTCCTAAATTCTGGATTCCCCAGCCCCAGTCCTGGCTTCCCCCAGCCTCAATTCCCGGATTTGCCCAGTCTCAAATTCCTAATTCCCCAGCCCTAAATCCCGGATTCAACCACCCCAAATTTCAGATTCCCCAGCCTCAAAACCCGGGTTCAACCACCCCCAATTCTGAATTTTCCCACCCCAAGTCTCGGATTCCCCCAGCCCCAAATCCCGGATTCCCCAGCCTCAAATCCCGCTTCCCCACCCCAAAATTCTGAATTTCCCACCCCAAATCCCAGGTTTTCTCCCACCCCCAAATCCCGCGTTCCCCATCCCTAAATCCCGGGATTTCCCCACCCCAAAGTCTCGGCTTCCCCCAGCTTCAAATCCCAGCTTCCCCCACCCCAAATCCCGGGTTTCCCACCCCCAAATTTCGGATTCCCCCTCCTCCAAATTCTGAATTTCCCCACCCCCAAATCCCGGATTCTCCCAGCCTCAAATCCCGGCTTCCCCCAGCCCAAAATTCCGAATTTTCCCACCCCCAAATCCAGGTTTTCCCCCAGCCCCAAATTCCGGGTTCAACCACGGCCAAATCCTGGGTTCCCTCATCCCCAAATCCCAAAGTCCCCCAGCCCCAAATCCCGGGTTCCCCCACCCCAGGGTTGTATCCGGGGTACAGGTGGAATCCAGGGAACAGGTGGAACCATGGAGAGGGTTGGATTTGGGGTACAGGTGGGCTCCAGGGGATGGTTTGGATCCAGGGGCAGGTGGAACCCATGGACAGGGTTGGATCCAAGGCCAGATGGGATCCAGGGAAGATGGAACCCACAGAGAGGGTTGGATCCAGGGCCAGGTGGGCTCCAGGAAGAGCTGGATCCAGGAGCTGGGTGGAATCCAGGGGCAGGTGGAAGCCATGGAGAGGGTTGGACCCAGAGTGCAGGTGCCATCAGGGAGGATGGAACCCATGGAAAGGGTTTGATCCAGGGCCAGGTGTCTCCAGGGCATGGTTTGGACCTGGGTACAGCTGGGATCCATAGGAAAGATGGAACCCCTGGAGAAGGCTGAATCCAAGGCCAGGTGTCTCCAGGGGATGGGTTGGATCCAGGACCAGGTGGAACCCATAGAGAGGGTTGGGTTTGGGGTACAGGTGGTCTCCAGGAGATGGTTTGGATCTGGGGTCAGATGGGATTCAGGAAGAGCTGGATCCAAGGGGTGAGTGGAATCCAGGAGTTCAGGTGGGAACCAGGGGATGGGTTGGATTTGGGGTACAGGTGGGCTCCAGGGGAGAGAAGGATCCAAGGAGCAGCTGGAATCCAGGGACAAGATGGGCTCCAGGGAATGGTTTGGATCCCGGGTACAGGTGGAATCCGGGGGGCAGGTGGAACCCATGGAGAGGGTTGGATCTGGGGATGGGTTGGAGCCATGGAAGATGGAATCCAGGAGCAGGTGGAACCCATGGAGAGGGCTGGATCTGAGGGCCAGGTGTCTCCAGAGGATGGGTTGGATCCAGGACCAGGTGGGATCCATGGAGAGGCTTGAATTTAGGGTACCGGTGGGATCCAGGGACAATGGAACCCACAGAGAGGGTTGGATCCAAGGCCAGGTGTCTCCAGGGGATGGGTTGGGTCCAGGACCAGGTGGAACCCATAGAGAGGGTTGGGTTTGGGGTACAGGTGGTCTCCAGGAGATGGTTTGGATCTGGGGTACAGATGGGATTCAGGAAGAGCTGGATCCAAGGGGTGAGTGGAATCCAGGAGTTCAGGTGGGAACCAGGGGATGGGTTGATTTGGGGTACAGGTGGGCTCCAGGGGGAGAGAAGGATCCAAGGAGCAGCTGGAATCCAGGGACAAGATGGGCTCCAGGGAATGGTTTGGATCCCGGGTACAGGTGGAATCCGGGGGGCAGTGGAACCCATGGAGAGGGTTGGATCTGGGGATGGGTTGGAGCCATGGAAGATGGAATCCAGGAGCAGGTGGAACCCATGGAGAGGGCTGGATCTGAGGGCCAGGTGTCTCCAGAGGATGGGTTGGATCCAGGACCAGGTGGGATCCATGGAGAGGCTTGAATTTAGGGTACCGGTGGGATCCAGGGACAATGGAACCCACAGAGAGGGTTGGATCCAAGGCCAGGTGTCTCCAGGGGATGGGTTGGGGCCAGGACCAGGTGGGATCCATGGAGAGGGTTGGATTTGGGGTACAGGTGGTCTCCAGGAGATGGTTTGGATCTGGGGTACAGATGGGATCCGGGAAGAGCTGGATCCAAGGGGTGAGTGGAATCCAGGAGTTCAGGTGGCAACCAGGGGATGGGTTGGATTTGGGGTACAGGTGGGCTCCAGGGGATGGGTTGGATCCAGGGGCAGGTGGAAACCATGGACAGCGTTGGATCCAAGGCCAGATGGGATCCAGGGAAGATGGAACCCACAGAGAGGGTTGGATCCAGGGGCCAGGTGTCTCCAGGGGATGGGTTGGATTTGGGGCACAGGTGGGATCCAGGAGCAGAGCTGGATCCAGGAGGAGAATGGAATCCAGGGCAGGTGGGATCCAGGAGAAAGATTGATCCAAGAAGTGGGCAGAATCCAGGGCACAGTTGGAACCCACGGAGTGGGTTGGATCTGGGGCACAGATGGGATCCAGGGGATGGGTTGGATCCAGAACCAGGTGGAACCCATGGACAGGGTTGGATCCAAGGCCAGATGGGATCCAGGAAGATGGAACCCACAGAGAGGGTTGGATCCAGGGCCAGGTGGGCTCCAGGAAGAGCTGGATCCAGGAGCTGGGTGGAATCCAGGGGCAGGTGGAAGCCATGGAGAGGGTCGGACCCAGAGTGCAGGTGCCATCAGGGAGGATGGAACCCATGGAAAGGGTTGGATCCAGGGCCAGGTGTCTCCAGGGCATGGTTTGGACCTGGGGGACAGCTGGGATCCATAGGAAAGATGGAACCCCTGGAGAAGGCTGGATCCAAGGCCAGGTGTCTCCAGGGGATGGGTTGGATCCAGGACCAGGTGGGATCCATGAGAGGCTTGAATTTAGGGTACCGGTGGGATCCAGGGACAATGGAACCCACAGAGAGGGTTGGATCCAAGGCCAGGTGTCTCCAGGGGATGGGTTGGGGCCAGGACCAGGTGGGATCCATGGAGAGGGTTGGATTTGGGGTACAGGTGGTCTCCAGGAGATGGTTGGGATCTGGGGTACAGATGGGATCCGGGAAGAGCTGGATCCAAGGGGTGAGTGGAATCCAGGAGTTCAGGTGGCAACCAGGGATGGGTGGAAAATCCAGGGGGAAAGACGGATCCAAGAGGTGAGCAGGATCCAGGGAACAGGTGGGATCCATGGAGAGGGTTGGGTTTGGGGTACAGGTGTCCCCAGGGATGGTTTGGATCCAGGACCAGGTGTCTCCATGGAGAGGTTTGCATCCAAGGCCAGGTGTCTCCATGGAGAGGTTTGGACCCAAGGCCAGGTGTCCCCATGGAGAGGTTTGCATCCAAGGCCAGGTGTCTTCAGGGGATGGTTTGGACCTTCAGGGGTACAGCTGGGATCCAGGACGTGAGCAGAATCTAGAGGCAAGCGGGATCCATGGAGAGGGTTGGATTTGGGGCACAGGTGGGATCCAGGGGATGGTTTGGATCCAGGACCAGGTGTCTCCATGGAGAGGTTTGGACCCAAGGCCAGGTGTCTCCATGGAGAGGCTTGCATCCAAGGCCAGGTGTCCACAGGGATGGTTTGGATCCAGGACCAGATGTCTCCATGCAGAGGCTTGCATCCAAGGCCAGGTGTCTCCATGGAGAGGTTTGGACCCAAGGCCAGGTGTCTCCATGGAGAGGTTTGCATCCAAGGCCAGGTGTCCCCAGGGACGGTTTGGATCCAGGACCAGGTGTCTCCATGGAGAGGTTTTGCATCCAAGGCAGGTGTCCCAGGGATGGTTTGGACCTTCAGGGGTACAGCTGGGATCCAGGAGGTGAGCAGAATCCAGAGGCAAGCGGGATCCATGGAGAGGGTTGGATTTGGGGCACAGGTGGGATCCAGGGGATGGTTTGGATCCAGGACCAGGTGTCTCCATGGAGAGGCTTGCATCCAAGGCCAGGTGTCCCCAGGGATGGTTTGGACCCAAGGCCAGGTGTCTCCATGCAGAGGTTTTGCATCCAAGGCCAGGTGTCCCCAGGGATGGTTTGGATCCAGGACCAGGTGTCTCCATGGAGAGGTTTTGCATCCAAGGCCAGGTGTCCCCAGGGATGGTTTGGATCCAGGACCAGGTGTCTCCATGGAGAGGTTTGCATCCAAGGCCAGGTGTCCCCAGGCATCCCGCAGGCTCCGTTGCGGGCGGGGGGAGCCCCGGGGCCGCTGTCAGGCGGCAGCAGCAGCTGCCGAGGCTCCGGGCTGGGATCGCTGCTCCAATTAGCCGCAATCGCGCTTCCCCGCCGCGCCTGACACCGAAAATCCGAAATAATTACCCGGCAGACAGCGACAGGCGAGGCGGGAGCGGCTCCCGCTTAATTGAGTGTTTACAGCCTGGAAACAGCCCCCAAACAAGGCAAAAAACCCCCCCTCAGGCAGGGAAAAACAGCTTCAGCCCCCTCCTCATCCTCACGGGGGATGGGGGTCACGGGAAGGGAAAGGGAAAGGGAAAGGGAAAAGGGAAAGGAAAAGAAAAAGGGAAAGGGAAAGGAAAAGAAAAAGGGAAAGGGAAAGGAAAAGAAAAAGGAAAGGAAAAGGGAAAGGGAAAAGGGAAAAGGGAAAAGGGAAAGGGAAAGGGAAAGGGAAAGGGAAAGGGAAAGGGAAAGGGAAAGGGAAAGGGAAAGGGAAAGGGAAAGGGAAAAGAAAAGAAAAAGGAAAGGGAAAGGAAAAGAAAAAGGGAAAGGGAAAGGGAACGGAAAAGGGGAAAGGGGAAAGGGAAAGGAAAAGAAAAGGGAAAGGGAAAGGGAACGGGAAAGGAACGGGAAAGGAGAAGGAAAAGGAGAAGGAAAAGGAGAAGGAAAAGGAGAAGGAAAAGGAGAAGGAAAAGGAGAAGAAAAGGAGAAGGAAAAGGAGAAGGAAAAGGAAAAGGAGAAGGAAAAGGAAAAGGAGAAGGGGAAGGGGAAGGGGAAGGGGAAGGGAAGGGAAGGGAAGGGGAAGGGGAAGGGGAAGGAAAAGGAAAAGGAAAAGGAAAAGGAAAAGGGAAAGGAAAAGGAAAGGAAAAGGAAAAGGAAAAGGAAAAGGAAAAGGAAAAGGGAAAGGGAAAGGGAAAGGGAAAGGGAAAGGGAAGGGAAAGGGAAAGGGAAAGGGAAAGGGAAAGAAAAGGAAAAGGAAAAGGAAAAGGAAAAGGAAAAGGAAAAGGAAAAGGAAAAGGAAAGGAAAAGGAAAAGGAAAAGGAAAAGGAAAAGGAAAAGGAAAAGGAAAAGGAAAAGGAAAAGACAGGGCAGGGGCGGGCCCGGGTGGGGATGGGACGGGGGGGACACGGACAGATGTGAGCAGAGGTGATGATGGGGCAAAGTGACCCCAAAACCTGAAGTGGGACCCCCCCAAACCGACCCCACACAGGGACCCCAAACCAACCCCCAACTACACAGTGACCCCAAAACCCCTAAAGTGACCCCAAAACCGCAAACCCGAACCCCAAACTGACCCAAAACCCCAAATTAGGACCCACAAACTGCCTCCAAACCCCACACAGGGACCCCAAACTGGGACCCCTCAAAACCCCAAAGTGACCCCAAAAACCCCAAAGTAGGACCCCCAAAACCCCACACCCCAAAAAGTAACCCCAAAATAGGCCCCCAAACCCCACACTGGGACCCCCAAAACCCCCAAAGTGACCCCAAACTGCGATCCCCCAAACCCCGCTCTGAGACTCCCCAAAACACCAAAGTGACCCCAAAAACCTCAAACTGGAACCCCCTCAAAACCCCAAAGTGATCCCACACTGGGATCCCCCAAAACCCCACACTGGGATCCCCCAAAACCCCAAAATTACCCCAAAACCCCACACAGGGACCCCAAACCCCACACAGGGACCCCAAACCCCACACTGGGATCCCCCAAAACCCCAAAATTACCCCAAAACCCCACACAGGGACCCCAAACCCCACACTGGGATCCCCCAAAACCCCAAAATTACCCCAAAACCCCACACAGGGACCCCAAACCCCACACTGGGATCCCCCAAAACCCCAAAATTACCCCAAAACCCCACACAGGGACCCCAAACCCCACACTGGGATCCCCCAAAACCCCAAAATTACCCCAAAACCCCACACAGGGACCCCAAACCCCACACTGGGATCCCCCAAACCCCAAAATTACCCCAAAACCCCACACAGGGGACCCCAAACCCCACACTGGGATCCCCCAAAACCCCAAAATTACCCCAAACCCCACACAGGGACCCCAAACCCCACACTGGGATCCCCCAAAACCCCAAAATTACCCCAAACCCCACACAGAGACCCCAAACCCCACACTGGGATCCCCCAAAACCCCAAAATTACCCCAAAACCCCACACAGGGACCCCAAAACCCCACACTGGGATCCCCCAAAACCCCAAAATTACCCCAAAACCCCACACAGGGGACCCCAAACCCCACACTGGGATCCCCCAAAACCCCAAAATTACCCCAAAACCCCACACAGGGACCCCAAAACCCCACACTGGGATCCCCCAAAACCCCAAAATTACCCCAAAACCCCACACAGGGACCCAAAACCCCACACTGGGATCCCCAAAACCCCAAAATTACCCCAAAACCCCACACAGGGACCCCAAACCCCACACTGGGATCCCCCAAAACCCCAAAATTACCCAAACCCCACACAGGGACCCCAAACCCCACACTGGGATCCCCCAAAACCCCAAAATTACCCAAAACCCCACACAGAGACCCCAAAACCCCACACTGGGATCCCCAAAACCCCAAAATTACCCCAAAACCCCACACAGGGACCCCAAACCCCACACTGGGATCCCCCAAAACCCCAAAATTACCCCAAAACCCCACACAGAGACCCAAAACCCCACACTGGGATCCCCCAAAACCCAAAATTACCCCAAAACCCCACACAGGGACCCCAACCCCACACTGGGATCCCCCAAAACCCCAAAATTACCCCAAAACCCCACACAGAGACCCCAAACCCCACACTGGGATCCCCAAAACCCCAAAATTACCCCAAAACCCCACACAGGACCCCAAAACCCCACACTGGGATCCCCCAAAACCCCAAAATTACCCCAAAACCCCACACAGGGACCCAAACCCCACACTGGGATCCCCCAAAACCCCAAAATTACCCCAAAACCCCACACAGGGACCCCAAAACCCCACACTGGGATCCCCCAAAACCCCAAAATTACCCCAAAACCCCACACAGAGACCCCAAACCCCACACTGGGATCCCCCAAAACCCCAAAATTACCCCAAAACCCCACACAGGGACCCCAAACCCCACACTGGGATCCCCCAAAACCCCAAAATTACCCCAAAACCCCACACAGAGACCCAAAACCCCACACTGGGATCCCCCAAAACCCCAAAATTACCCCAAAACCCCACACAGAGACCCCAAACCCCACACTGGATCCCCCAAAACCCCAAAATTACCCCAAAACCCCACACAGAGACCCCAAAACCCCACACTGGGATCCCCCAAAACCCCAAAATTACGCCAAAACCCCACACAGGGGACCCCAAACCCCACACTGGGATCCCCCAAAACCCCAAAATTACCCCAAACCCCACACAGGGACCCCAAACCCCACACTGGATCCCCCAAAACCCCAAAATTACCCCAAAACCCCACACAGAGACCCCAAACCCCACACTGGGATCCCCCAAAACCCCAAAATTACCCCAAAACCCACACAGAGACCCCAAACCCACACTGGGATCCCCCAAAACCCCAAAATTACCCCAAAACCCCACACAGGGACCCCAAACCCCACTCTGAGACCCCAAACTGACCCCAAACCCCCCAAGCGACCCCAAACTCTGCCCGTTCCGCCGTGCCCGAATCTTTCATTCCAACGAAGCCGAGCCGGGTTCATTTGCATTTCCCTATGCAAATGAGCGCTAATTAGGATGGATTGAGTTCACCTCGCGGGGGCTGCGGGGACACGGGCGCTGCCCCAGCCGGGCTTTGGGGCTTTGGGGGCTTCCTGAAGGATTTGGGGGCGTGGAACCCCGGATGGGGGGGAGGCAGGAGGGGTTCAGGTGCTTGGGCACCCCCCAGGACCCCCCCAGGTGTCCCCAAGAGTCATTGGGGGGACAGCAGTGACCCCAAAACTCCACACTGGGACCTCAAACCAACACCAAACCACACAGCGACCCCAAAACCCCTAAAGTGACCCCAAAACAGCAAACCCAATCCCCCAAACTGACCCCAAACCCCACACTGGGACCCCAAACCAATCCCAAACCACACAGTGACACCAAAACCCCTAAAGTGACCCCAAAACAGCAAACCCAAATCCCCAAACTGACCCCAAACCCCACAGTGACCTCAAAATCACTAAAGTGACCCCAAAACCCCACACTGGGACCCCAAAACAATCCCAAACTACACAGTGACACCAAAACCCCCAAAGTAACCCAAAAACAGCAAACCCGAACCCCCAAACCGACCCCAAACCCCACAGTGACCACAAAACCCCTAAGTGACCCCAAAACCCCACACTGGGACCCCAAACCAATCCCAAACCCCACAGTGACCCCAAAACCCCTAAAGTGACCCCAAAACTCCCCACATAGACCTCAAACCAACACCAAACCACACAGCGACCCCAAAACCCCTAAAGTGACCCCAAAACAGAAAACCCAAACCCCCAAACTGACCCCAAACCCCACACTGGGACCCAAAACCCCCAAAGTGACCCCAAAACAGCAAACCCAAACCACCAAAATGACCCCAAACCCCACAGTGACCCTAAAACCCCAAAGTGACCCCAAAACCCCACACTGGGACCCCAAACCAATCCCAAACCACACAGTGACACCAAAACCCCTAAAGTGACCCCAAAACAGCAAACCCGAACCCCCAAACCGACCCCAAACCCCACAGTGACCACAAAACCCCTAAAGTGACCCAAAACCCCACACATAGACCTCAAACCAACACCAACCACACAGTGACCCCAAAACCCCTAAAGTGACCCAAAACAGCAAACCCGAACCCCAAACCGACCCCAAACCCCACAGTGACCACAAAACCCCTAAAGTGACCCCAAAACCCCACACTGGGATCCCAAACCAATCCCAAACCACACAGTGACACCAAAACCCTAAAGTGACCCCAAAACAGCAAACCCGAACCCCCAAACCGACCCCAAACCCCAAACTGGGACCCCAAAGCACCACCAAACTCCACAGTGACTCCCAAAAACCCTAAAGTGACCCCAAAACCCCACACTGGGACCCCAAAGCCCAGGTGTCCCCCCAGGAGTGACTGAGGGGACAGCAGGGGGGGATCCGGGTGCTCTGTGCACCCCCAGGATCTGTGAGGGGATTGTGGGGGGCTCTGAGGATCCGGGGGTGCTCTGACAATTCTCGGTGGGTCTGTGACCATTTTTGGGGGGCTGTGGGGATTCTCGGGGGTCTCTGACCATTCTTGGGGGTCTCTGACCATTCCCGGGGTGCTCTGACCATTCTCGGTGGGTCTGTGACCATTTTTGCGGGGGGCTGTGGGGATTCTCGGGGGTCTCTGACCATTCTCGGGGTGCTCTTACCATTCTCGGTAGGTCTGTTACCATTTTTGGGGGGCTGTGGGGATTCTCGGGGTCTCTGACCATTCTCGGTGGGTCTGTGACCATTCTCGGGGTCTCTGACGATTCTCGGGGTGCTCTGACCATTCTCGGGGGTCTCTGACCATTCTCGGTGGGTCTGTGACCATTTTGGGGGGCTGTGGGGATTCTCGGGGGTCTCTGACCATTCTCGGGGTGCTCTGAGCATTTTCGAGGGTCTCTGACCATTCTCGGGGGTCTCTGACCATTCTCGGGGTGCTCTGAGCATTTTCGAGGGTCTCTGACCATTCTCGGGGGTCTCTGACCATTCTCGGGGGTCTCTGACCATTCTCGGGGTGCTCTGACCATTCTCGGGGGTCTCTGACCATTCTCGGGGGGCTCTGACCATTCTCGGTGGGTCTGTGACCATTTTTGGGGGGCTGTGGGGATTCTCGGGGTCTCTGACCATTCTCGGGGGTCTCTCCCGCCCTCGCCGTCCCTCCGGCGGTGCCGATCCGCCCGCGGCTCTGCGGCTGCTGCTCCCTCATTAAATCGCCCTTAACGAGCTCGGAGCCGCGGGGCCCGGCAGGCGCGGGGTCGTCAGGGCTGACAGGGACCTGTCACAGCCACGGGAGGGACATCAGTGTCCCCAGACACGGGGGGGGCACGGCTGGGTCCCCCCACGTCCCCCCACAGCAGCACCCCCGGGGTTAAACGGGGAGGGGTCTGGGGGGTCCCGGCAGCGCTGGGGAGGAGGAAAGGGAAGGGGAAGGGGAAGGGGAAGGGGAAGGGGAAGGGGAAGAGGAAGAGGAAGAGGAAGAACGGAAGGGAAAGGGGGGAAATGGGGAAGGGGGGAAACAGGAGCGCGGCCGAGGCTCGGTACCAGCTCGGGGAGACCCTCGGGGGAGGGGGATGAGGAGCAGAACACCCTCAATTCCCCCAAAAAAGAGGATGAAGAGAAGATGCCACCCTTCTCAAGCCCCTCGGGAGGAAGATGAGGAGCAGAACTTCCCTCCCCCCATTCCTGCTCCAGTCCTTCAGGAGGAGGATGAGGACAGGATCCCCCCACCCAGGCCCTCAGGATGAGGATGAGGAGGGGATCCCACCCCTCTCCAGCCCCTCAGGAAGGGGATGAAGATCAGAACACCCCCATTCCTTCAGGATGAGGATGAGGAGAGGCTCTGACCCCTCCCCACCCCCTGAGGAAGGCGATGAAGATCAGAACCCCCCCATTCCCTCAGGATGAGGATGAGGAGAGGATCCCACCCCTCTCCAGCCCCTCAGGAAGAGGATGAAGATCAGAACCCCCCCATTCCCTCTCCAGACCCCTCAGGAAGGCGATGAAGATCAGAACCCCCCATTCCCTCAGGATGAGGATGAGGAGAGGCTCTGACCCCTCCCCACCCCCTCAGGAAGGCGATGAAGATCAGAACCCCCCATTCCCTCAGGATGAGGATGAGGATGAGGAGAGGATCCCACCCTTCTCCATGCCCTCAGGAAGGGGATGAAGATCAGAACCCCCCCATTCCCTCAGGATGAGGAAGAGGATGAGGAGGGGATCCCACCCCTTTCCAGCCCTCAGGATGAAGATGAGGAGAGGCTCTGACCCCTCCTCACCCCCTCAGGAAGGCGATGAAGATCAGAACCACCCCATTCCCTCAGGATGAGGATGAGGAGAGGATCCCACCCCTCTCCAGCCCCTCAGGAAGGGGATGAAGACCAGAACCCCCCCATTCCTTCAGGATGAGGATGAGGATGAAGATGAGGATGAGGATGAGGAGAGGCTCTGACCCCTCCCCACCCCCTGAGGAAGGCGATGAAGATCAGAACCCCCCCCATTCCTTCAGGATGAGGATGAAGATGAGGATGAGGAGAGGCTCTGACCCCTCCTCACCCCCTCAGGAAGGGGATGAAGATCAGAACCCCCCCATTCCCTCAGGATGAGGATGAGGATGAGGATGAAGATGAGGATGAGGAGAGGCTCTGAGCCCTCCCCACCCCCTGAGGAAGGCGATGAAGATCAGACCCCCCCTCCGGGACCCCCCTTGGCTCCCCGGGGCGCGTTTAATCGGGGCCGGGGCAGTTCTGGGATAAATCCATGAATATGGAAATTGCGTTTATGCTGATTTACGGCCCGGGGGGGGCACACGGGGGAGCTCAGGCGGTTTTTTGGTTGATTTTAATCCATTTATTTCCCTGCCTGGAGATGGAGAACGAGCTCGGAGCGCTGCAGCTGCTGCTCCCTGCGGGCCCCAAAAATGGGAATTTTGGGGATTTCAATTTTAGCATTAATTTTGGGGTTAAATTTGGGGTGGGAATTTTGGGGATTTCAATTTTAGCATTAATTTTGGGTTAAATTTGGGGCGGGAATTTTGGGGCGTGGATTTGGGATGTGAATTTTGGGGTTAAATTTGGATGCGAGATTTAGGATGAATTTTGGGGTTAAATTTGGGGTGGGAATTTTGGGGTTAAATTTGATGTGAGATTTAGGATGAATTTTGGGGTTAAATTTGGGGTGGGAATTTTGGGCGTGGATTTGGGATGTGAATTTTGGGGTTAAATTTGGATGCGAGATTTAGGATGAATTTTGGGGTTAAATTTGGGGCGGTAATTTGGAGTGGGAATTTTGGGGTTAAATTTGGGATGTGCATTTTGGGCTTAATTTTGGGGTGTGAATTTGGGGGTTAATCTTGGGATGAGAATTTTGGGGTTAAATTTGGGGTGGGAATTTTGGGGTTAAATTTGGGATGTGAATTTTGGGCTTAATTTTGTGGTGTGAATTTGGGGGCTAATCTTGGGATGAGAATTTTAGGGTTAAATTTGGGGTGGGAATTTTGGGGCGCGAATTTTGGAATTAATTTTTGGGATGTGAATTTTTGGGGTGCCCCCAACTCTGGGGTGGGGAGAAGCCGAGGAGGGGACTGGGAGCACCAGGAATGGGGAAAATACACGAGAAAATAGGAAAACCACGGGAAAAATAGGGAAAAAAAACAACCCTAAAGTGCTCAGCGGCCATAAAATGGGGGCGAAAATTGAAAATCTCATTGCGCCCCCCTGCGTCCTCTGGGTGGGATGCTCCTCTTAATTCCCAATTAACCGCTGATCAAGCCAATTAATTAGCTGCTGGCTGGAAGGAAGGGCAGCTGCTCGGCTGGGGGCAGCTCTGCCTCCTTCGCAAAACGCATCCTAAAAATTAACCCCGAAACGAATCCCAAATCCATCCAAAAAAATTCATATCCCAAAATCCACATCCCAAAATCAACCCCGAAAATTCAGATCGCAAAATGAACCCCAAAATCCACGTCCCAAAATTAATCCCAAAATTAATCCCAAAATTAAAACCAAAATTAACCCCAAAGTTCTGAGACCTCAAACTCCTCTCCGAGACCCCTCAAAACCCCAAAGTGACCCCAAAAGTGACATCCCAAAATTAAAATTAACCCCAAAATTAATCCCAAAAATCACATCCCAAAATTCTGAGATCCAAACCCCACTCTGAGACCCCTCAAACCCACAAAATCACCCAAAATTCCCCCCAAAATTAACCTTAAAATTCACATCCCAAAATTAAAATTAACCCCAAAATTAATCCCACAATTCACAACCCAAAAAATTCTGAGACCCTAAACCCCACACTGGGACCCCTCAAATCCCCAAAGTGACCCCCAAAAAACCCAAAATTCATCCCAAAATTCACATCCCAAAATTCTGAGACCCCAAACCCCACACTGGGACCCCTCAAAACCCCCAAAGTGACCCCAAAAACCCCCAAATTCACCCCAAAATTCTGAGACCCCAAACCCCACTCTGAGACCCCTCAAATCCCCAAAGTGACCCCAAAAACCCCAAAATTCATCCCAAAATTCTGAGCCCCCAAACCCCACACTGAGACCCCTCAAATCCCCAAAGTGACCCCAAAACCCCCAAAATTAATCCCAAAATTAGCCGCAAAATTCATCCCAAAATTCACATCCCAAAATTCCGAGACCCCAAACCCCACACTGGGACCCCTCAAAACCCCCAAAGTGACCCCAAAAAAACCCCAAACTTAATCCCAAAATTCACATCCCAAAATGCTGAGACCCCAAACTCCACACTGGGACCCCTCAAATCCCCAAAGTGACCCCAAAAACCCCAAAATTCACATCCCAAAATTCTGAGACCCCAAACCCCACACTGGGACCCCTCAAAACCCCCAAAGTGACCCCAAAAACCCCAAAATTCACCCCAAAACTCACTCCAAAACTGCCATCCCACAGGAGGGGCCTGGGGTGGCTGTGATGCTGATCGGGGCTGTTTTCCCCAATTTTCCAGCTGACTCTAATTAAGTTGTTCTCATCAGCTGCTCAATTACCCGGAGCCCCCCCCCCCCCCCCCAAACGCAGCGGATCCGCCGCTCCCCCCCCTCCCGCGGGGCTCGGGGATGAATAAACGGAGAATCCCGGGAAAATGAACCGAGAGGAGCCGCAAATGAGGCGGAAAATTTTAATGGTTCGGCATTTAAAGCTGTGACAGGAGGGGAAGGGAGGGGCGGTCGGGACTGAGGGTTGGCTCCCCCTCGTTTTCATCATTAGCGGAGCGGCCTCCGCTAATTGGGGTGGTGGGAATGGGGGAGATCTCAGTGTGGGGGTCCCACACCTCGTTCCCCACCCACTGTCCCCCCCACAACCCCCTCAGTACCCCATGGAGTAGTGAAGAGGGGGACGCGGGGACTCCTCCTCTAATTAGGGTGCTGGGAATGAGGGGGAGACCCCAATGTGGGGGTCCCACACCTCCTTCCACCCCGTCCCCGGGGTTCCCTTTACCCCCCACAACCCCCTTAGTTGGGGGGGGGGGAGAACACGGGGACCCCTCCTCTAATTGGGGGCGCTGGGAATGGGGGGAGACCCCACGGAACGCCCTCAGCAGCCCCGGCTCCATGGAGGCGGGGGGGGGGGGGAACATGGGGACCCCTCCGTTATGGGGGTGCTGGGAATGAGGGGGAGACCCCCAGTGTGGGGTTCCCTGTACCCCCCACAACCCCCTCAGCAGCCCATGGAGTAGGAGGGGGGACAGGATTCCCCCCGTTATTGGGGTGCTGGGAATGGGGGGGACACCCCCGATGTGGGGGTCCCAATCTTGCTCTCCCCACCCGGGGTTCCCTGTATCCCCCACAACCCCCTCAGTTGGGGGGGGCGAACGCGGGGACCCCTCCCCTCCATCCCCGGCGGCCCCAAAACCCGCCCGCAAGGAGGCGCCACTCCTTCCCCTCTTCATTTGCATAATTTTGCATATTTTCGTATATTTTTTTGCATATTTTTGCATACGGCTCTGCCGTGCCACGTGCCCACAGCGTCCCCTGGCGGCGGAACCGGGCAAAGCTCGGCCACGCCCACCCCGCCAAGCCCCGCCCCGTTGCCGTGGTTACCGCTGACGTCACGTGTGTCGTGACGTCACTGGCGGGAAGGGAAGGAGGAAAGGAAAGGAAAGGAAAGGAAAGGAAAGGAAAGGAAAGGAAAGGAAAGGAAAGGAAAGGAAAGGAAAGGAAAAAGGAAAGGAAGAAGGAAAGGAAAGGAAGAAGGAAAGGAAAGGAAGAAGGAAAGGAAGAAGGAAAGGAAAAAGGAAAGGAAAGGAAGAAGGAAAGGAAAGGAAGAAGGAAAGGAAAAAGAAAGGAAAGGGGAAAAGAAAGGAGAAAGGAAAGGGGAAAAGAAAGGAGAAAGGAAAGGAAAGGGCAAAGAGAAAGGGAAGGGAAGAGGAAGGCAGCAGAGGAGAGGAACGCCAAGGCAGCCTCGCAGCCGCCTGTCCCACACGAGCCGGGCCGGGCCGGGCCGGGCCAGCGCTGGGACGGAGCCGGGCCCGGGCCGAGCTCAGCGGAGCAGCCACACGGGGCCGCTGCGCGTCTGCAGAGGAGGCGAACGCACCTCGCCCGGCTCAGAACCCCCCAACAGGGGCGGCCGAGGGGGCAGGGCTGGGGTTCGGGTTGGGGTTCGATGTTTGATCAGGGTCAGGGTTGGGGTTCGATGATTGATCAGGGTTAGGGTTCGATGTTTGATCAGGGTTAGGGTTGGGGTTCGATGATTGATCAGGGTTAGGGTTGGGGTTCGATGTTTGATCAGGGTTAGGGTTGGGGTTCGATGGTTGATCAGGGTTGGGGTTCGATGATTGATCAGGGTCAGGGATAGGGTTCGATGTTTGATCAGGTTAGGGTTCGATGGTTGATCAGGGTTAGGTTCGATGATTGATCAGGGTCAGGGTTGGGGTTCGATGTTTGATCAGGGTCAGGGTTAGGGTTCGATGATTGATCAGGGTCAGGGTTAGGGCTCGATGATTGATCAGGGTCAGGGTTAGGGCTCAATGATTGATCAGGGTTAGGGTTGGGGTTCGATGATTGATCAGGGTCAGGGTTAGGGTTCGATGATTGATCAGGGTTGGGGTTCGATGATTGATCAGTGTCAGGGTTGGGGTTCGATGATTGATCAGGGTTAGAGTTGGGGTTCGATGATTGATCAGTGTCAGGGTTGGGGTTCGATGTTTGATCACGGTTAGGGTCGGGGTTCGATGATTGATCAGGGTCAGGGTTGGGGTTCGATGATTGATCAGGGTTGGGGTTCGATGTTTGATCAGGGTTCGGGTTCAGTGTTTGGTCAGGGTCATGGTTCGGGATTGGATTTGCTCTTGGTTTTGGCTTTTGTTTTACCTTTAGTGTTATTTGGGTTTGGTTAATATTCAGGTTTGGTGATTTTGTTAGGATTATTGTTAGTATTGTCTTTAGGGTTAGATTTTGGGTAGGACTTGGGAGGTTTTATGGATTATAATTTTTAGCATTGCAGTTATGTTTTTTGTTTGATTTCTGCTTATATGTTATTGTTGGGTTAGGTTAAGGTTAGGATTTTATGGTTAAAATATTACTTTTAGGAGATTCATGTCCTGTTTGTCCTGACAGCTTTTCCTTGGACCAATCCTTGGATATATTGAATTTTGGAGCTGACATTTCAATTTCTACCATGAGCTCCTGCAGAATTCCTGATCCTTTCCATGTAATGAAATCATTTAGCCCCAGTGTTTCAGGTGCAGATTTGGGGCTGCCTGTTGTACATAACAACCACACCAAGACCTTTCTGTGCTGGCACCAGCCCTGGCACCAGCTGGGCACCCACTCCAGCGCCCAGCCCTGTCCTTACATAACTGCCTCAGAGCAGTTTTTAGCTTTAGAGTTATGGGTTTTGTTTGATTTCTGCTTGTATGTTATTATTGGGTTTGGTTAAGGTTAGGGTTTAGGGTCAAGGTATTATTTTGGGGGGATTCAGGTCCTGTTTGTCCTGACACCCTTTTCTTGGAGTAACCCTTGGATATATTGAATTTTGGAGCTGACATTTCCATTTTTATCATGAGCTCCTGCAGGAGAATTCCTGATATTTTCCACATAATGGAAGCGCTTAACCTCAATGTTTCTGGTGCACATTTAGGGCTACCTATTGTACATAACAACCACACCAAGACCCTTCTGTGCTGGCACCAGCCCTGGCACCACCCGGGCACCCACTCCAGCGCCCAGCCCTGTCCTTACATAACTGCCTGAGTGCCTGCTGACTTTTCCAGCAGCAGATTACGGCACATGGCTGCCAGGGTGACTCCTTAAGCCCTAAATCTGCTCCCTGAGGTAAGGCAGAGCATGAGGCTGGCAGGAGGTGTCACAGCAGGGCGACGCCGTGCTGACCCTGCTGTGCCCGGGAGCTGCACGTTCAGCATCAGGATTGTGGTGTTCAGCATTGGGGATCCTCATGGTCAGCACCAGGATCTGCGCCTTCAGTGCCAGAATATTCATATTCAGTGCCAGGATATTCATATTCAGTGCCAGAATATTCATATTCAGTGCCAGGATATTCATATTCAGTGCCAGAATATTCATATTCAGCGCCAGGATATTCATATTCAATGCCAGAATATTCATATTCAGTGCCAGGATATTCATATTCAATGCCAGGATATTCATACTCAGCACCAGGATCTGCACCTTCAGTGCCAGAATATTCATATTCAGTGCCAGAATATTAATATTCAATGCCAGGATATTCATATTCAGCACCAGGATCTGCACCTTCAGTGCCAGAATATTCATATTCAGTGCCAGAATATTCATATTCAGCACCAGGATATTCATATTCAATGCCAGGATATTCATATTCAGCACCAGGATCTGCACCTTCAGTGCCAGAATATTCATATTCAGCACCAGGATATTCATAGTCAATGCCAGGATATTCATATTCAGCACCAGGATCTGCACCTTCAGTGCCAGAATATTCATATTCAATGCCAGCATATTCATATTGAGCACCAGGATATTCATATTCAGCACCAGGATCTTAACATTTAGCACCAAAATCTTTATATTCAGCACCAGGATATTCATATTCAGCACCAGAATCTTTATATTTAGCATCAGGATATTCATATTCAGTGCCAGAATATTCATAATCAGCACCTGAATCTTTATATTTAGCACCAGGATATTTATATTCAATGCCAGAATATTCATATTAAGCACTAGTATATTTATATTCAGCACCAGGGTCTTTATATTCAGTATCAGGATTTTTATATTCAGCACCAGAATATTCATATTCAGCACCAGCATTTTTATATTCAGCACTAGAATCTTTATATTCAGCACCAGGGTCTTCATATTCTGTGCCAGAATCTTAATATTCAGCAGCAGAATATTCATATTCAGCACCAAAATCTTTATATTCAGTGCCAGAATTTTTATATTCAGCACCTGAATATTCATATTCAGCACCAGTATCTTTATATTCAGCACCAGGATCTTTATATTCAGCGCCAGAATATATTCATATTCAGCACTAGAATATTCATATTTAGCATCAGGATATTCATATTCAGTGCCAGAATCTTCATATTCAGCACCAGGATCTTTACATTTAGCACCAGCATTTTTATATTCAGCACCAGAATTTTTATATTCAGCACCAGGATCTTCATAGTCAGTGCCAGAACATTCATATTCAGCACTAGAATCTTTATATTCAGCACCAGAATCTTCATATTCAGCACCAGGATCTTTACATTCAGCACCAAAATCTTTATATTCAGCACCAGAATCTTTTTATTCAGCACCTGAATATTCATATTCAGCAACAGGGTCTTTATATTCAGTATCAGGATTTTTATATTCACCACCAGAATTTTTATATTCAGCACCAGGATCTTTATATTTAGCCCCAGTATCTTTATATTCAGCACCAGAATTTTTATATTTAGCACCAGGATATTCCTATTCAGTGCCAGAATATTCATATTCAGCCCCAGAATATTCATATTCAGCACGAAAAGCTTTATATTCAGTGCCAGAGTTTTTATATTCATCACCAGTATCTTTATATTCAGCACCAGAATATTCATATTCAGCACCAGCATATGTTCAACACTAGAATCTTTATATTCAGCACCAGGGTCTTCATATTCTGTGCCAGAATATTCATATTAATATTCAGCACCAGAATCTTTATATTCAGCACCAGAATCTTTATATTAAGCACCAGAATTTTTATATTCAGCACCAGAATATTCATATTCAGCACCAGAATCTTTATATTCAGTACCAGGATTTTTATGTGCAGCCCCAGGATCTTTATATTCAGCCCCAAAATTCCCAGCTCGTGCTTCCCAGCACAGAGGGAACAGCTGGGATCCTTCCTCTGATCCATATTTTTCATATATTTCACTTTTTTTGTGTGTGTGTGCAGCAAAGTACCCTCTGCCCTCTCCCACGATTTGCCTTGGCACCAAATTCCTGCCTTTTTGGCAAGAAAATCTTATATTCCCAGGGGCTGGGAATGCCCTCTCGGAGTCCAGCTGGTCCTTGAACTTCAGGAAAAACATAAAAACCTCCACAACACACAGACAACAACAATAAAAAACCCTTTAAAGCTGAAGAGAACAGTCAGGCTTCACGTGGAATTCAGGAAAAACAATTTTTGCAGCTCTTGGGCCGAGAGCTTTAGGATCAGGAGGGATGGAAACTCCAAGGGGATTTCACAGAGTTTGTTGAATGCACGTGGACATTTCAGATGTCCAAGCCTTTGACTGGAGCATGTTATAAATGAGAAGCTTGATTAGGCCAATATTCAAGCAGCAACAAATTTATTAATTAATGAATGATGAGCAATAAAGCTCTGGGTACAGTGGGAGAAGTTTTCCCTCCAACTGCACACCCATAGTTGGGGCTCACAGGTATTTATAGGGGTACTCATCAGCTTTCTCAGCAGTTTTATTCAAATTTTTACTCATCAGCAGTTTCTGGTCCCAATTTTTATTTCACAATTCTGTACATTATTGTGATTTAGTTTTTCTCAGGATGTATCCCAGAAAAGGAGTATCCCAGGTGGTGGTGGTCCGGTTTCCAAAAGAAGAAAGACAAATCCCATCTGGTGAGGTCCAACTCTCCAGATGTGGGTCCAACTTTTAATTACAAGGACTATAAATCTCATAACAGTGATGTCAATATTCCCTTGGTCAAAATTACAAATCCTTGAGTTGATGTTCATCTTCCTTTCTCAAGCTGTTTTTCTCTGCTTCAATAAGGTGTGAGATAAGCAAGTTTCCTTTATATATATTCCAAATATATATATTCCAAATATATATAATAAATATAAATATATATCGTTTCTATAAATATATAGTTTATATATAAAATAAATATAAATATGTAGTTGCTATAAATATATATAGTTTATATATAGATAAAAATATAAATATAAGTATAAATATATATAAATACATATCTATAGTTTCTATAAATATATCATTTATATATATAAAAATATATATGTATAGTTTCTATATATTTATAGTTTCTATATATTTTATAGAATATATAGAAACTGTATATAAAATAAATATATAGTTTCTATAAATATATATAATTTTATATATAAAATAAATATATATATATAGTTGCTATAAATATATATAGTTTATATATAGATAAAAATATAAATATAAGTATAAATATATATAAATATATAAATATGTATATATAGTTTCTATAAAATATATCATTTATATATATATTTAAAAATATATATAGTTTCTATACATATATATAGTTTATATTTAAAATAAATATATATAGTTTGTATAAATATATATAATTTTTATATATAAAATAAATATAAATATATCTAATTTCAAGGACACAAGAAATATTCTGAAATTATACTTCAAAAGGTTTTTATTGCAGAACTCTTTAAGGCTTAACTACAAGCAAAGAGCAACATCCTTAACGCTTTAATTCCAATGCTCCTAAATCAACTAAGGTTAATTGCAAACAAAAGATAAGTTCAAAGGCCTTCTTCCATGCTTTACTTTCCTTAGTTATTATTAAAATTCATCTTCATAACTGTCCCAGTGTTGGTCTCCACACATATCACAATCACAAATACACACTGTGTGTACCCGACACCAAGCACAGCTTTGCATTTCACAAGCAGATTTATCTGCTCAGCCAATTCAGAGAATTCCCAGATTTATCTGCTCAGCCAATTCCCAGAATTACCTGCCCAGCCAATTCACCTGGCTAGAAACTCAGGTGGAAATGAGGTTTTTTTTGGGGGGGGCTTTCAGTTGAGCCTGTGGGGCTGCTCAGGTTGTATAAAAATATAAAAAACCACAGCCCAGTGCTCCCAGCAGCTCCTCAGCTAAAGACACTAAATCCTGCCCTGATCCTGCTCAGCCATTTTAAGCAACAATTTAATTTAAGATCTCTCGGGTAGCTGAGCCCCACGTCAACGTGCGGGTTGTCACAGCTTTGGTGCCAAAAAGCCACCTCAAGGCTCGGGGCACAAACGTGTTTTTCCCCGCAGAGGGGACAGAGGGACAGTCCAGGGATGCTCGGTGAGTTTTTCCTCCTGGTTGTGGCCAGGATGCTGCCCAGGTGAAGAGGGACCCACGGGGAAGATCTGAGCAGTCCCAGGTGAGAGGAATTTCCCTTCGTGCTTGGGAACACCTGAGGGGTGGGGGGAGTTTCGTGGAATTTGGAGTTTTCCTCCTAATTAATTAATTAATTGGTGGCTTCTGCGAAGGAGTGAGAGGGTTTGATTCCTGCTGCCCTGATCCTGTGTCCTGGGGGAGCCAGGAGCGGCTGTATTCAGAGATTAGAAATTAAATTAAACGGAATTCGGAGATTAAAAATTAAATTAAATTAAGTTCCTCATTAACGGCATTCAGATATTGAAAATTATAAACCTGTGGTAGAAGAATGAATTCCTCATTCATGGAATTCAGAGACTGGAAATTACAAACCTGTGGTAGAAGAATGAATTCCTCATTCATGGAATTCAGAGATTGAAAATTAAATTAAATTAAATTCCTCATTAACGGAATTCAGGGATTAAGAATTACAGACTGTAGTAGAGGAATAAATTCCTCATTCATGGAATTCAGAGACTGAAAATTACAAACTGTAGTAGAAGAATGAATTCCTCATTCATGGAATTCAGAGATTGAAAATTAAATTAAATTAAATTCCTCATTAACGGAATTCAGGGATAAAGAATTACAAACTGTAGTAGAGGAATAAATTCCTCATGCATGGAATTCAGAGATTAAAAATTAAATTAAATTCCTCATTAATGGAATTCAGAGACTGGAAATTACAAACTGTAGTGGAGGAATAAATCCTCACAGAGGATGAAAACGCTGGAGTAAGGGTGTGGAGGCAAATAATATTGGATATTTTGGAGAAAGAACTTTGAAAGATGCATTGTAGTAGGAGCCACGAGGGGGAACTTTAGATAATTAGATTTAAAGCATCTACAGCGTGGTGTGGCAAAAGCTGATAGGCCCCAAACCTAAAATGGAGCCAAACCGAAATGGATCCAAACCAAAACAGGCCCAAACTGAAACGGACCCAAACAAAAATAAGCCCAAAGTAAAATGGAGCCAAACCGAAAATGGAGCCAAACCAAAATGGAGCCAAACCAAAATGGAGCCAAACCGAAATAAACCCAAACCAAAATGGACCCAAACCAAAATGGCCCTAAACCCAAATAGACCCGAACCAAAATAGATCCAAACCCAAAATGGCCCCAAACTGAAATGGACCCAAACCAAAATGGATCCAAACCAAAACAGACCCAAACTAGAATGGCTCCAAACCCAAAATGGAGCAAAACCAAAATGGAGCCAAACCAAAATAAACCCAAACCAAAATGGACCCAAACCCAAAATGGACCCAAACCAAAATGGCCCCAAACCAAAATGGCTCCAAACCCAAATAGACTCAAACCCAAAATGGCCCCAAACCAAAATGGCTCCAAACCCAAATAGACTCAAACCCAAAATGGAGCCAAACCAAAATAAGCCCAAACCAAATGGAGGGGGGCAGGGAGGGAGAGGTGGCTGACACACCTGGGGAAGAAATCTACAGGGAGAGACCTGAGGTACCTGAGGCCGACCATGCCACCCCAGCTGGTGCCACCTCCCTGCGCCTGCACAGGGCAGTGACAGCCCCGAGTGCCCCCTCGGCCACCCGGGCAGGGCTGGGCCGGATGACAGATGCCTGCGGAGGAGCAGAACCTGCTGCAGCTCCCAGCGCCAGCCTGGATGCCTCTGACCCGGAGCTGCACTATGAGGAGGAGGAGGAGGAAGAGGAGGAACCATCCTCAGGGTCCTCGGAGCCCTCGGACAGCAGCAGCATCTTCTCTGACGACTCGGTGTACCCCTGCTACGAGGTGTCCCCCGAGGCTGGCGGGGATGGGTTCCTCAGCCTGTACCAGTGCTGTGCCAGGAATGATGCCAAGCTGGTGTGGGAGAGGCTGGAGCGCGGGGTGAGCCGCAGCGAGGCCACGGAGCTGGACATCAACGGGAGGGTGAGCTCCTGGGGAGGGTGGGGAGGGACCCTGCAGGGCTGAACCAGGGTTCTCAGGGAAATCCTGGAGGCTGGGGGCTGCAGGTGGGCAGGAGGGGGGGGATGGATCTCCTGGATTGATCCAAACTTTGGAGCAGAATGAGGGTTTTCCTGGAGAAGGCAAATCCTGAAGACTGCGGGTTGCATGGGGGCAGGAGGGTGGGATGGGTCTCCTGGGATTGATCCAAACTTTCGAGTAAAATGAGGATTTTCTAAGAGCAGGGAAATCCTGGAGGTGGGGGGCTGCAGGTGGGCGGGAGGGTGGGATGGATCTCCTGGTACTGATCAAAATTGTGGAGCAGAAGAATTTGCCACAAACAGGCAAATCCTGAAGGATGGGGGCTGCTAGAGCAGGTAGGGCAGGAAGGTGGGATGGATCTCCTGGATTGATCCAATCCTTGGAGAAGAATGAGGTTTTCCAGGCACAGGCAAATCCTGGAGGCTGAGTGTTGCTAGAGAAGGTAGGGCAGGAAGGTGGGTGGATCTTCTGGGATTGATCCAATCCTTGGAGAAGAATGACGATTTTCCAGGAGCAGGCAAATCCTGAACGCTGAAGGTTGCTAAAGCAGGTGAGGCAGGAAGGTGGGATGGGTGGGATGGATCTCCTGGATTGATCCAAACCTTGGAGCTGAAGGAGGATTTTCCTGGAGAAGGCAAATCCTGAAGGCTGGGGGTTGCTGAAGCAAGTGGAGCAGGAAGGTGGGATGGACCTCCTGGGATTGATCCAAACCTTGGAGCAGAACGAGGATTTTCCAGGAGCAGGCAAATCCTGAAGACTGGAGGTTGCTAGAGCAGGTGGAGCAGGAAGTTGGGATGGATCTCCTGGATCGATCCAAACCTTGGAGCTGAATAAGGATTTTCCAGGAGCATACAAATGCTGGTGGATGATGGTTGCTAGAGCAGGTGGGGCAGGGGGAAGAGGCCTGGGTGGGATGGATCTCCTTGATTGATCCAATCCTTGGAGCAGAATGAGGATTTACCTGGAGAAGGCAAATCCTGAAGGCTAGAGGCTGCTAAAGCAGGTGGAGCAGGAAGGTGGGATGGACCTCCTGGGATTGATCCAAACCTTGGAGCAGAACGAGGATTTTCCAGGAGCAGGCAAATCCTGAAGGCTAAATCAAGTGGGGCAGGAGGATCTCCTGGGATTGATCCAATCCTTGGAGCAGAACGTTTGTCTGCCCTCCCATCCTGCTCCAGCCTGGTTTGGGTGGGAGGACAGTTTGGAATGGCCGTGGGATCCCCGTGGTGGGACCGTGGTGCTGAGTTGTTGCTGTGCCCTCTCCAGAATGCGCTGATGGTCGCCTGCTGCAAGGGCTTCGTGGACATCGTGCCCCTGCTGCAGAAGTGTCCCTACATCAACATCAACCAGCAGGACAATGACGGCAACACGGCCCTCATGATGGCAGCCCAGGCAGGTCAGCACCCTCAGGAAGGGATGGGACCCCCTGTGCTCCCCCCAAAAACTCCAAAAGGGTTTTTTCTGTCATGAAAGCCATGCTCCCGTGGGATGTGGGACATCAGCTACACTTGGGGTTCAGCTCTGCTTTCAAAATGATGAGAAAATGGAGATTGCTGCGGTGGAGATGGGTTGAGTGGCAGAGCTGGGCTGCCCCAGGAGTCACAGGGATTTATTTACCTGCCCAAACCTCCAGCCTGGCTCCCTCCCCTTGATTTAGCAGGAGGGGAAGGAGAAGGGTCCCAAAGTGGGGATCAGTCTCGATCTCCATTGTGTCCTTGCTAGAGTTCATCATTTTATGGGGTTTTTTTGCATTTTTGGAGTCTTTCCTGTGTTCTTCACTAAAGCAGCTGGTTCAGCATTGGTATTCCCTCCATGCTCAGCTCAAAATAAACCCAAAATGGACCCAAACCCAAATGGACCCAAACCAAAATGGAACATCTTCTCTGATGACTCAGTGTACCCGAGTGACCCAAACCACAATGGAGCCAAACCACAATGGAGCCAAACCAAAGTAGAGCCAAACCAAAATGGACCCAAACACAAATAAACCCAAACCAAAATGGACCCAAACCAAAATTGGCCACAAACCGAAATGGACCCAAACCAAAATGGCCCCAAACCGAAATGGACCCAAACCAAAATGGAGCCAAACCAAAGTAGACCCAAACCAAAATGGACCTAAATCAAAATAGACCCAAATCAAAATGGAGCCAAACCAAAATGGACCCAAACCAAAATGGACCCATATCAAAATGGACCCAAACCAAAATGGACCCATATCAAAATGGACCCAAACCAAAATGGAGCCAAACCGAAATAGACCCAAACCAAAATGGACCCAAACCAAAATGGTGCCAAACCAAAATGGTGCCAAACCAAAGTAGACCCAAACCAAAATGGACCTAAATCAAAATGGAGCCAAACCAAAATGGACCCAAACCCTTCCAATCCTGACCCCTCCAATCCTCCACACCTGCACCCCCACGGAATGCAGCTGCTGAATTCTCTGTCCAGCCATGGCCTCTGGTAACTGTGGGAGCTCTAACCCAGCTTCTCTCTGGCTCTCAAGGACACATCACCATTGTCAACTACCTCCTGAACTACTACCCTGCCCTGGAGGTGGACCAGAGGGACCCGCGGGGGCTGACGGCGCTGATGAAGGCGGCGGTGCAGGGGCGGCAGGACTGCGTCACCGCCCTGCTGCTGGCAGGTGAGTGTCCCCAGAGGGGGACAGCAATCACATCTCGCCTGGGATCTCATCTCCTCTGGGACCCTGGTGTGCTAATCACATCTCCTCTGGGACCCTGGGTGTGCTAATCACATCTGCTCTGGGACCCTGGGCGTGGCAATCACGTCTCCTATGGGATCACATCTCCTCTGGGAACACACCTCCTCTGGGACCCTGGGTGTGCCAATCACATCTCTGGGACCATGGGTGTGCCAATCACATCTCTGGGACCATGGGTGTGCCAATCAAATCTCCTCTGGGACCCTGGGTATGCCAATCACATCCCCCATGTGATCCTGGTGTGCCAATCACATCCCCCAGAGACCTTGGGTATGCCAATCACATCTCTGGGACCCCTGGGTATGCCAATCACATCCCCCATGGGATTCTGGTATGCCAATCACATCCCCCATGTGATCCTGGTATGCCAATCACATCCCCCAGAGACCTTGGGTATGCCAATCACATCTCTGGGACCCTTGGCGTGCCAATCACATCTCCTCTGGGACCCTGGGAGTGCCAATCCCATCCCCCAGAGACCCTGGGTGTGCCAATCACATCTCTGGGACCCTGGGTGTGCCAATCCCACCTCCTCTGGGACCCTGGGTGTGCCAATCACATCTCTGGGACCCTTGGCGTGCCAATCACATCTCCTCTGGGACCCTGGGAGTGCCAATCCCATCCCCCAGAGACCCTGGGTGTGCCAATCACATCTCTGGGACCCTGGGTGTGCCAATCCCACCTCCTCTGGGACGCTGAGTGTGCTCTCTGCTGTCCCCAGGAGCTGACCTGCAGGCCGTGGATGCCGTCAAAGGGAAGACAGCCAGGGAATGGGCGACCTTCACCGGCCGCTTCGAGACCACCGTGCGCATCCGGAGCCTCCTGCGGCGCCCGCGCGCCGAGCAGTTCGCAGCCCAATACCAACCCGAGTGGCCGGCGCTGGCCGAGCTGGTGGCCAAAGCCCTGAGCCCCAAATCCAGGAGCAAGAGGCTCTCGGAGAAGATCAGGTCCATCTTCACCTTCAACATCCCGCGGAACCCCGAGGAGGACGGCGTGCTGGACCACATGGTGAGGATGACCACGGCCATGGGCAGCCCCTTCGTGGCCACCGCCTGCCAAACCGTGTGCCCCGACAGCCCGCCCGAGGTGGGCAAGCGCCGCCTCTCGGTGCAGGAGATCCTGGGGCAGCACGTGGTGGGTCCAGGTGAGGAATCAGAAGAATCAGAGCCATCCTCAAGGCCCAGCACGGGGGGATCCTCCTGTAATGGCCAGGTTGTGTCCGAGTTCCGACCGCCGCCGCCGCCCCCAAGGCGGTTCCTGAGCTTCCTGCCGCGGTGGCTGCGCCGGGGGAACAGCGTCTTCCCCTGGGAGCCCGTGCCCAAAATCAAAGTCAGCAAAGCCTCTGGGTCATCCTCTGGGGAGAGGAAACCACGTGTGAAGGACAAGCACCTGCTGCAGCCACCCCAGTGGAGGTACAAGGTGCTGAAGGAGGAGAAGAAAGCGGCCGAGGAGGCCAAGAAGGGGGACAAGGAGAAGGAGAAGAAGAAGAAGAAGAAGAGGAAAAAGAAAGGCTAAGGAGGGAGGTGGTGGGGTGGGGACAAGGTTCTTGCTCTCCCCTTGGGTTTGCTGATTTTTCTGGCCCGTGGGGGTTTCGTTCCCAGTGGATGGGAATGGAATATCCCCTAAGGCTCACAGGCTCCTGCCCGGCCTCTCGTCCTCTCCACCCCAAGGGTGGCCACCCTAGCATGGGACATGTGCTGGGCACTGACGTCCAGAGACTCTGAAGCTCCAGGAATGCCAGGGAGCAGGACTGTGGCACAAGTCCTTCCTATTTTTCCTTTTTCTCTTTTTTTTTTTTTTGCCTCTTTGATTTTCCCAAGCCCTCGACGAATTGGAATGTGTCTGAGCAAATTAAAATGGAAGTGGTGGTTGCCATGTTAACCATGATTGGTTCCACGAATAAAGCTCAGGGTTGCTCTGGGGCTGGCAGGAACGCTCCCCTTTTGCTGTCAGTGTCCCCCTGGCTGCCCTGTCACCTCCTCAGTGTCCCCCTGGCTGCCCTGTCACCTCCTCAGAGACATTCCCCACTCCTGTGTGCCCCTGGGTGGTGGATGGACACACCAAGGCTCAGCACGGGGAGCAGCTCCATGCTGTGGAAGGAAATGAAGCTTGGGATGCTCATGGGCTCCATCCCAGCTGCCCCCAGAGCTCCAACATCACCAAGCAGCAGCAGCAGGGTGCTGGTGTGTAGGAGCAATGGGGGTTAGCACGGTCAGGACAGACGGACACGAGAGAGATCTCTGAAGCCAGGGCGTGGAATTTGGGGTTTATTGCAAAGGGCCAAGTGCAGGGACCTGCCTGGAGCTGCCAGGCACAGCTGGAGCAGGCCCAAGAGAAGAGAGAGATAAAGAGGATGAGAGAGAGGATGAGAGAGTAAAAAAGAGGATAAGAGAGTGAGGTTCGCATTACAATATAATAAATCTTCTTCTGGTTGTGGAATTTGGGGTTTATTGCAAAGGGCCTGGGTGCAGGGCCCTGCTTGGAGCTGCCAGCCACAGCTCAGAGTAGGCCCAAGAGGAGAGAGGGGTAGAGAGAGAGGTAAAGAGAGTTAAAGGGAGAGGTAAAGAGGATAAGAGAGCGAGGTTCCCGTTACAATACAATAAATCTTCTTCTGGTTGTGGAACTTGGGGTTTATTGCAAAGGGCCAAGTGCAGGGATCTCAGTGCTATCAACCAATTTTGGAAGCCTTTTCCACAGCCTCAGCTCAAAATGCAGTGTTCTCCTGGGAATAAGAGTGTATCACAGAACCACAAAATAACAAAATCAGAGTCGCACAATTACAGAATCTATGCTGGTGACACAATTCTCCAGGGGCAGAATGACCTCCCTTCTCTTGCTGGTCACACCATTCTTCAGGGCCAGAATGAGCTCCCTGCTGGCCACACCATTCCTCATGGGAAGAATGACCTCCCTGCTCCTGCTGGCCACACCATTCCTGATCCAGGCCAGGATGCCACTGACCTTCTTGGCCACCAAGGAACATTGCTGGCTCATGCCCAAACTTGCTGGAGCACTGCCTGCAAGCAGGATGCCCTGTGTCTTCTCCCATGGAAGGGCTGCAAGAACAGGAATTCCATCCAGGTTATTCCACCCAGGAACAACCCCGGGAGGGGCCAAAATCCGGCCGGATCTCTGCTGAGCAAAGATGGTCACGGAGATAAGGAGTCTGCAGGCATCATTTTCCTCCTATCAGATGGAAACTGCCCGTTTCCCCCCGGGCTCCAGCACGGGCAAAGTCACCGCTGAAGGTCCTGCCTGTTTTATCCTGGTTTTGTGCTTTTGTTTGTTTAAACTTTCTGAGATCTGGGCTGATAGAGCTGGCCAGACTCAAAGCTCCGCCGCCGCGGTGCCCCCGGTGCTCCGGGAGGATCCGGGATGAAATGGGGGCTGGTGGTGAAACAGGGAGGTAAATCAGGTCCTGTCACCTCTTTGGAAATGCTGGAGAGGGGCACCGTGCCAGGGACACAGCTGGCAGATGTTGGAGCTCTGGATGCTGAAGATTTTAGACTTCCTGTGCTGGCATATGTGTTTAAAAAAAGGCTGGACATGGCACTTGGTGCTACGGTCTAGTTGAGGTGTTTGGGCATAGGTTGGACTTGATGATCTTAGAGATCTCTTCCAACCTCATTATTCTGTGATTCTGTGATTTTGTGATTGATTCTGTGATCCTGTGATTCTGTGAATCTGTGATTCTCTGATTCTGTGAGTCTGTGATTCTGTGATTGATTCTGTGATTCTGTGATTGATCTTGTGATCCTGTGATTCTGGGACTCTGAGATTCTATGATTGATTCTGTGATCCTGTGATTCTGTGACTCTGTGATTCTGTGATTGATTCTGTGATTGATTCTGTGATTCTGTGACACACTCTGACTCCCAGGAGAGCGCTGCATTTTGACCTGAGGCCGGTCAAAGGCTTCCAAAATTGGTTGATAACACTGAGATTACAGCTGTGCACTTGATTAGAAGTGTGCAATATCACTTTTCTGCCAAAACCCAGCCGGCAGAAAGGCAGGGATGGGGCTGGAGGGAGAAGTGTGGGGAGCTGAGATTGGAGTGTCCCAAAGAGCAGATGTTGGAGCTCTGGACGCTGAAGGATTTTCGAATTTCTGTGCTGACACACTCTGACTCGAGGGGAGCACTGCATTTTGACCTGAGGCTGTGGAAAAGACTTCCAGAATTGATTGATTTTTGGAGCCACTGCAGTGATTTTGGGAACACTGATATCATGGCTGTGCAGTTGATTAGAAGAGTGTAAAATCACTTTTCTGCCAAAACCCAGCAGGCAGAAAGTCAGGAATGGGGCTGGAGGGAGAAGTGGGGAGCTGAGGTTGGGGTGAGCAGCCCCGAAAGTGGCAAAACGGGAAGCGGAGCTTCCTCTGCCCGCGGTCCCGTGTGCTCCGGGGCAGCGGGAAGTGCCCGGCCCGGCCGTGGGAACGGCACCGGCGGCGGTGTCCCAGTGCTGGGGACAGCGGGGACAGCGGGGACGGGCCCTGGGGACAGCGGGGAATGGGCCGTAGGGACAGAGGGGACAGAGGGGACAGCGGGGATGGGCCCTGGGGACAGCAGGGAATGGGCCCTGGGGACAGAGGGGACAGCGGGGATGGGCCCTGGGGACAGAGGGGACAGCGGGGATGGGCCCTGGGGACATCGGGGACGGGCCCTGGGGACGGCGGGGATGGGCCCTGGGGACAGCGGGGATGTGCCAGCACAAGTCTCTGAGTGAAATGTACCTGAAGGCCTTCAATAAATAAATAAACAAACAAACAACTAAATAAATAAACAATATGTAAACAAGTGAGTAAATAATGAATAAATAAATAAATAAATAAATAAATAAATAAATAAATAAATAAATAAATGCTTTTTATTCCCTTTAATTTATATACATTATTTATATATAGATAATAAATAAATAAATAGATAAATAAACAGACAAGTAAGTAAATAAATAAATAAATGCTTTTTATTCCCTTTAATTTATATACATTATTTATATATAGATAATAAATAAATAAATAGATAAATAAACAGACAAGTAAGTAAATAAATAAATAAATAAATAAATGCTTTTTATTCCCTTTAATTTATATACATTATTTATATATAGATAATAAATAAATAAATAGATAGATAAATAAACAGACAAGTAAGTAAATAAATAAATAAATAAATGCTTTTTATTCCCTTTAATTTATATACATTATTTATATATAGATAATAAATAAATAAATAGATAGATAAATAAACAGACAAGTAAATAAATAAATAAATAAATAAATGCTTTTTATTCCCTTTAATTTATATACATTATTTATATATAGATAATAGATAAATAAATAGATAGATAAATAAACAGACAAGTAAATAAATAAATAAATAGATAAATGCTTTTTATTCCCTTTATTTTGTCTGGCCTCAGTTTTTAGATGTAGTCCCTGAGGGGGACTTAGTCTGGCCGAAATGTACCTGAAGGCCGTCAATAAATAAATAAACAAATAACCAAATAAATAAATAAATAAATAATACATAACTAAATAAATAAATAACTGCTTTTTATTATCTTGATTTTGTCTGGCCTCTGCTTTTTAGGCAGCCCAAGGAAGAAAGGCCTCATTCAGCACAGCAGCCTGGAATTTCTGGGAATAACCAGCCTGGAATAACCAGGGAGGGGCATCCAAGCAGCCCAAGGCCATTCCCAGATCTAGAACATTCCATCCCCACCCAAGCAAGCTGAGCACCTTGGGGATGCTCAATGTGAATTTCTGACAGCCATGGGCTGGAATTTCCCATAAAAAGTGGAAAATTGGGGTGGGAAAAACACTCAGGGGAGGACAAGTGTGACTGTGTTCACTGGGGTTCTTGGATGAGGCAAGACACGAGAATGTTGACTCCATGATCAGAAGGCTTGATTTATTATTTTATTTTATATATATATATATATATGTAAAACATTATATTTATACTAAAAACAAAAGAAATAAAAGCTTTTTTCAGAAGGCTGAGCTAAGAATAGAAAAAAAAGAGAATTATAACAAAGTCTCTTGGACTCTGTTTGAGATAGCTCAGTTTTTGATTGACCATTAATTACAAACATTCAAGACGGCCCAATCAAAAATCTACCTGTTGCATTCCACATATTTATACTAAAAAGTAAAGAAAGGAAAAGGTTTTTTCAGAAGGTTAAGCTGAAAATAGAAAAAAAAGGAGAATTTATAACAAAGCTCTCTTGGACTCTGTTTGAGATAGCTCGGTTTTTGATTGGCCATTAATTACAAACATCCAAGACGGCCCAATCAAAAATCTACCTGTTGCATTCCACATATTTATACTGAAAAGAAAAGGAAGAAAAGGTTTTGTCAGAAGGCCTAGCTAAGAATAGAAAAAGAAGAGAATTACAACAAAGCTCTCTCCGACTCTGTTTGATTGGCCATTAATTACAAACATCCAAGATGGCCCAATCAAAATTCTACCTGTTGCATTCCACAGCAGCAGATATCTATTGTTCACATTTTTTTTTTTTCTGGGAAAAAAGGGAAAATCCTAAAGGATTTTTAGTGCAAAAAAATGTCTGCGACAGACGAGGAGGGACTCAAAGGAACCAGGATGGAGCTGGGGCCCGGTGAGCGGGGAGGAAGGGAGGCTGCTGGTGGCTGTGTGCTCAGCAATAGGAAATGCTTTATTAGCTGGGAGTGGTGGAGACAAGCCAGGCAGGAAGAGGCAGTAATAAGAAACATTTTTTTTTTTTTTTGACTTCTCCCACATCCAGACCGCAGAGCAGCTGCCAAACGGCTGCGTTGGACAGAGCGGGGTGGCCTAGCCGGGCAGGGCAGGGGAAGGGTGACAATCGTGACAATCGTGACAATCCCTGCCCAAGGGGGACGTGGGTGGCAGCATGGGTGGTGGGAAGGGAGAAGATCCATGAAGATCCTTGGAGTTGGCGCTCAGGAGCGAAGCTGAGGCAGATCCAGGAGCGGGATCGTGGCTGGGAGAGGCCTCCAAGGCTGGGCAGTGCCAGGGGAGCCCACAGGACCTGGATGCTGGAGGTGAGTGAGGAAAAACCACTCATGGGGTTGGGGCTGCACCAAGATCAGGGCTTCACCCCCAAAATCAGGATTTGGCCCCGTTTTCTTTGTGCTCTGTGGGGTTGTGGTGCTGACATCAGGGTTAGAGAGGTTGGAACTGGGTTCCTCATGGGGTTGGGCCTGCACCAAGCTCGGGGCTGCACCTAGCTCAGGGCTTCACCCCCAAAATCAGGATTTGGCTCCGTTTCCTTGGTGTTCTGTGGGGTTGTGGTGCTGACATCAGGGTTAGAGAGGCTGGAATTGGGGCCAGGGGCTCACACCAGTGTGGTGGCAGCAGGATCTGTCCCCAGGTCCTTGCTGGGTCCCTCCTGTCTGACCTCCAAAATCAGGATTTGCCCCGTTTCCTTGGTGTTCTGTGGGGTTGTGGTGCTGACATCAGTGTTGGAGAGGTTGGAATTGGGGCCAGGAGCACAAATCAAGGCTCACACCAGTGTGGTGGCAGCAGGATCTGTGCCCAGGTCCTTGCTAAAGAGGTGAAATAATAAAAAAACTGCAGCAGGAAGGCTGAGATCGACGTGGCAAATGGGGAATTTGGGTGTATTTTGAAAAGATGTGGGGAACAAGGAGGGAAATCAGGATTTGGCCCCGTTTCCTTGGTGTTTTGTGGGGTTGTGGTGTTGATATCAGGGGTTAGAGAGGCTGGAACTGGGGTTAGGAGCACAAATCAGGGCTCACATCAGTGTGGTGGCAGCAGGATCTGTGCCTTATTATTTAGCTCTTGCTAAAGAGCTGAAATAATAAGAAATAAGAATCATAAGAATTAAGAAATTAGAACAATAAGAATAATAAGAATAATAAAAATCTGCAGCAGGAAGGCTGGGATTGATGTGGGAAATGGGGAATTTGGGTGTATTTTGAAAAGATGTGGGGAAAAATGAGGGAAAGTTGAGAGCTCTGCTAACAGGGGCTGCGTGAATGGGCCACCTCAGGGCTCCCCTGTTCCACACCAAATCCCAGGTCTCTCATTAGAATTATGAACGTGTAAAGATCACTTTTCTGCCAAAAACCAGCAGGCAGAAAGGGCAGGGATGGAGGGAGGAGTGAGGGGCTGAGATTGGGCTGGCCCTGAAAGTGGCAAAATGGGAAGAGAAGGGCAAGAAAGACCCAAATGGACACTTAAAGAGGCTCCATCTCCATCAACCAAGCTGAGGAGAGCCCCAGCCGTGGAACTCCTTCCCACTGGAGCCCTCTGAGGGGCTGGGGCAGCCACAGGCCATGGAATCCCCGCACCAAGGTGACCCTGAGAGGGTTTGGCTGCTGCCTTGAGTGGATTTTGCTCTTTTGAGTGGGTTTTGTTGCTTTTCTGAGTGGATTTTGGTGCTTTCTTGAGTGGATTTTGCTGCTCTCTTTGTATGGTGCGCGTTCATGGAATGGAAATTCTCCTTCCCCAGGGTTTGCTCCAGACCCTGGAGCTGGGAAATTCTCCTTCCCCTGGGTTTGTTGCAGACCCTCAAACTGGGAAATTCTCCTTCTCCAGACCCTCAAACTGGGAAATTCTCCTTCCCCTGGGTTTGATGCAGACCCTCAAACTGGGAAATTCTCCTTCTCCAGACTCTTTAAACTGGGAAATTCTCCTTCCCTTGGGTTTGCTCCAGACCCTCAAACTGGGAAATTCTCCTCCTCTAGACCCTCAAACTGGCAAATTCTCCTTCCCCAGGGTTTGCTCCAGATTCTGGAGATGGGAAATTCTCCTTCTCCAGGGTTTGCTCCAGACCCTCAAACTGGGAAATTCTCCTTCCCCACAGTTTGCTCCAGACCCTCAAACTGGGAAATTCTCCTTGCACAGGGTTTGCTCCAGACCCTGGAGCTGCCACACTGCTCCCTTCCAGCACCCATGTCCCATCCCAGATTATTTTCCTGTTTTTTTTCTCCTTCTCCTGATGCTACAAATCCCAGAAAATATAAACCAGCCCCCAGGCAGGCAGGGTAAGATGCTCTGGATGCCCATGAGCTGCAGCTCCTGATGAGAAAAGAGGAAGGAAAGGACAGGGATTGATTTGTGCCTTTCCTGGGATGTTTTTCCTGTGGGATGCCACTCTGGATTAAGTTTTGCTCTCAATAACAACAACAATCCATGGGATGTTTGGTGCACAGCAGAGTTTGGGTGAGGCCCTGGCTGCTTTGTGTTCCATGGCAAATATCCTGCAGCTGTCTCATGCTTCAGGATTTTGGGGAAGTGGCTCCAGGGAGGGAATTCACCACCTGGGAGGCTCAGCTTCCCTTTTAAATCACACATCCTGCAGCTCTCGGGGCTGCAAGAAATGTGGGGCTGGGGGTGAGGAATCGGAGGGGCTGAGTTTTAAAATAAAGCTGATCCTAGCCCAGCTCCAAAGAGATTGAGTTTTAAAATAAAGCAGATCTTAGCCCAACTCTGAGGAAGTTGGGATTTTAAAATAAAGCTGATCCTAACCCAGCTCTGAAGGAGTTAAGATTTTAAAACAAAGCTGATCCTAACCCAGCTCTGGAGGAGTTGGGAATTTAAAATAAAGCTGATCCTAGCCCAGCTCCAAAGAGATTGAGTTTTAAAATAAAGCAGATCTTAGCCCAACTCTGAGGAAGTTGGGATTTTAAAATAAAGCTGATCCTAACCCAGCTCTGAAGGAGTTAAGATTTTAAAACAAAGCTGATCCTAACCCAGCTCTGGAGGAGTTGGGAATTTAAAATAAAGCTGATCCTAGCCCAGCTCCAGAGGGATTGAGTTTTAGTATCAAGCAGATCTTAGCCCAACTCTGGGGGAGTTGGGATTCTAAAATAAAGCAGATCTTAGTCCAACTCTGAGGAATGTGGGATTTTAAAATAAAGCTGTTCTAGCCCAGCTGCAGAGGGATTGAGTTTTGCAATAAAGCTGATCTTAGCCCAGCTCTGGGGAACTTAAAATTTTAAGATAAAGCTGATCTAGCCCAGCTTTGGGAGAGTTGGGATTTTAAAATAAAGCAGATCTTAGCCCAACTCTGAGGAATGTGAGATTTTAAGATAAAGCTGATCTAGCCCAGCTTTGGGAGAGTTGGGATTTTAAAATAAAGCAGATCCTAGCCCAGCTCCAGAGGGACTGAGTTTTAAAACAAAGCTGATCCTAGCCCAGCTTTGAGGAATGTGGGATTTTAAAATAAAACTGATCCTGGCCCAGTTCTTGGGGCAGTTAGGAATTTAAAATAAACCCAATCCTAGCCCAGCTCCAGAGGGGTTGGGATTTTAAAACAAAGCTGAACCTGGCCCAGCTAAAGGTGGGATGGATCAGCCTGGCATCACTCCTCCACCAAGGCCCTGCCCTCCATCCCCAGGACCCAGGATCTGCTCACTGATCTTCTCACTGTTTCCTCCCCTCGAGCCACAACCCAGTGAGTTATTTTGGGGAGGAAAAGCCCGATTTGAGCAGGGCTGGGGCCTGCCCTGGGTCAGCCACGTCCTTGCGTGACTGAGCTTCCCCATCAAGGGCAGGATCTAAACAATCTTGATTCCTGTCCCAGCAGCCCTGGGCTGGGCTCTTCAATTGCAGGAAACGGAGCCTTTTGGCATGTTTATGTCGGGAACACGAAGAATGAGCCCAGGAGGGGCCGGGGTTGTGAGGCTGGGGGGGGGGATGGATGTGTTTGCCTTGGCACAAATGGTTCTTTCACAAAGAGAAAAAAAAAAATTAAAAAAAAATAAAAAGGAAGATTAAAAATAGCCAAACTTCCCCCCCAAAGGCTCAGCAAGGAATTTTTGGCTGTCCCAGCACCTCTGTTTGTGTCATTGATAAGATGTGCACATAAAAGCAGCCCCAGGAGGGAGACCCTGCTGCTCATGGTGTGGGGGATTTGGGCTCCATCCCAAGGGCAGGATTTCCCAAATCTGGGATCCCCAGCAGTGCTGTGGTATCAGCAGGGCTGTGGTTTTATGGAGCAGGAGCCCTGGGAACAGCGGGGAGTTATTGCATTTGTGGGGTGCCTCGATGTTGGGAGGAATGAGGAATCTGACTCCATGTTCTCAGGAGGCTAATTTATTATTAATACTATTATTAATAATAATTTTAATACTATTAATAATAATAATAATGCTATTATTAATACAATATTATATTAAAGAATTCTCAGGGGTCTCTGTATTTGTGTAGTGCCTCGATGATGGAAGGAATGATCAATCTGACTCCATGTTCTCAGAAGGCTAATTTATTATTATATTATATTATATTATATTATATTACATTACATTACATTACATTACATTACATTACATTATATTATATTATATTATATTAAAGAATATTAAAGAATATTAAAGAATATTAAAGAATGTTAAACTGTATACTAAAGAATACGGACAGGATATTTACAGAAGGCTAAAAAGATAATAATGAAAACTTGTGAGTCTCGACATAGCTTGGCTGTAATTGGCCAATAAATCAAAACAATTCACATCAGAAACCAAATGAAATAATCTCCAAACACATTCCAAAGGATGTGAAGTATCCTTGGAAGCGTATTTGGCACAGAGAAATGATGGATTTGACTCCATGTTCTCAGAAAATGAATTTATTTCTTTATAATACTGTATTATATTAAAGAATATTAAGCTATACTATACTATACTAAAGAATACAGAAAGGATACTTACAGAAGACTAAAAAGATAATAACGAAAATTTGTGAGTCCAGAGTCCTGACACTGCTTGGCCAAAGAGTCAAAACAATTCACATCAGAATCCCAATGAAACAATCACCTGAGGGTAAACAATCTCCAAACTCATTCCAAAGGAGCAAAACACAGGAGAAGCAAATCAAGTGAGAATTGTTTTCCTTTTCGTCTGAGGCTTCTCAGCTTCCCAGGAGAAGAATCCTGGGTGAAGGGATTTTTCCAGAGAATGTGAATTTGACAGGCAGTGCTGGTGTGGGGATCACCGGGACAAAGGAAGGAGCTGGGGCTGCATGGACGTGGCAAGGACCTGGTTCCAGCACATTCCTGAGTTCTGTGGGGCCACGAGTGGCACCCACACCATGCCAGGGAAGTCTCCTGATCTCAGCATGTCCCGGGATCTGTTCTCAGGAAGGGCCGTGCCCAGGATGTCCGGAGCCAAACACATCTTACCTCACTCTGTCTGTGCCTGAATTCTGCAATTCCCCTCCCTTCCCAAAGCCCCCAGGGCTGGGGATGGGCTCTGGGGGTGCAGGGGCTGCTCTGACCCCCCTCTGTCTCCCCAGGATGATGCCGTGTGGGGCTGGTGGCCGGGTGGTGCTGGCGCTGATGACCTTGTCTTTCAGCTTTGCAGACGGTGAGTGCCAATGGGGTGACAGCAGGTTAAAATAAACCCTTTTTTGGGAGCAGTTCAGCCCAAAATAAAAGCCAGGGAGGAAGCTGGGCTCCTCAAGGACTGTGCTGTGCCCCTGTGGAATGGTGAGCCATCCCCCAGAGAGGATCTCAGCTTAATTTTATTATTATATTGTTATATATAATATATTGTTGTTGTCATTATTTTTATTTTATTTTATTTTATTTTATTTTATTTTATTTTATTTTATTTTATTTTATTTTATTTTATTTTATTTTATTTTATTTTATTTTATTTTTATATTAATTGTGGTATTATTATATCGATTATATCAATTGTGGTTGATAAAGTGTGTTGCTATCACCAGAGGGGACGTGGGGAATGTCGCTGTCAAGGCGGTCACGACACAAAGCCGAGACCACAAGCAGTCTCAGATGGCAATTCTTTATTATTGAACACGGCTGGCTTTTTACACACTTTTCAATTGTTTACGCTTTTTCTACTTTAAATATTGCCTATAATAAGTCAACATAACACTATTGGTGAAAAGTTACAGTGACTTCAATTAACTTTCTAAAACTACTTCGTCTAGCTGCAAAGTTCTCTTATCTTTCTTCAGTTCTTCACTTCTTTTGGTCTTCTTGGTTACAGCCTTAGAGAGAGCTCCTTATCAGCTTCTTGCTTCTCAGCTTCTTCTCGCTCCTTTAGCTAACAGGCCTGCTGTTAGCCCCTTCCACAGGGAAAGCCTGGTACCACATACTAAAAATCTGGGTTTTCCCAGGGGTGGTGGTGGTGGTGATGATGATGATGATGATGATGGTGTGCCTACAGCTGTCAGCTCCAGCTGCAGACAGGCCTGGAGAACCACATCCCTCATTCAGGCTCTTACTAATGGTGCCCCACGTTGGGCGCCACTGCAAGAGCCAAAATGGGAGATGTGGGACTCCAGGGGCTCTCCAAAATGTAGTTTATTCCATCCAACAGGTTACAGCAGTCCAGGGTTGGGGATGACAGAGCTGTGCCTACAGCTGTCAGCTCCAGCTGCAGGCAGGCCTGGAGACCCTTTGGTTTTGGTTACATTGCATTATATACTTTTCTTTTGGTTCCAATGCATTTTATACTTTTCATTTGGTTCCAATGCATTTTATACTTTTCATTTGGTTCCAATGCATTTTATAATTTTCTTTTGGTTACAATGCATTTTATACTTTTGTTTGCTGAGCATCTTAATACAGCAGAACCAATCTACACCTTAACTATATTCTATAGTCTATCATAACTACTGTAATTACCATATTCATGTTACTGTTCTGCAATCACTAAAAGTCAGTACATTACAGTTAAAGCTAGAGGTTGTTTTTCAGTTTTCTTGCAGTGGAAATTTCTGAGATCTTTTTTCTACTTGCAACTTTGCTGCCTTGTTTGCCTGTGCTACCTTCCTGCTTGGTAAAAACATCTTCTCGTTTGAGGTGGGTTTATCTTTTCCTCTAAGCCATAAAAATCCCTTCTAACTAACAAACCTTTTGCCTTCTTGGTTATCCAGTAATTTCAGCAATTCTTTTCTTCTGTATCAAAATCTGCCTCCGTCTCTATTCTTTCATCATGCTCTACATTTTAAAATCTTTCTGCTAAGCACACACAACTGTGAGACTTTCTTGTCAAACTTTCATCCTTCCCAACAGCCACCAACCCCAAACCAGCCCCAGCAGCACCCCACAGCACCAGGGGAGGGGGACAGGGAGTGCAGGATGGCCACCAGAGCCACCCCCTCGCTGTCCCCTCACCACTGGATGTCTGGCTGCCCTCAGGCTGAACTCCCTGATTCCAGGAGGAATATTTTCTGTGCAAAAAGGCAGAGCTGAATTAGGAATTTGGGAGCGTGGCTGCCATCTGAGCCACCATGGCACAGGAAAGCAACTTCAGGGAAGTCAGGAAAAACTCCAGGAAGGACCCTGGGTTTGGCACCCAGCTCCCAAAACACCCTCTGGGAAGGGCACTGGCTGAGTTTGGGGGTTTTTATCTCACCCCAGGCTCCCATAGGTGCCATGTGCCCTGGGATTTTGTGGGCAGGATGTGACCGTGTGTGTGGTAAACCAGTGCATCCCAGTTAATCCCAGTTGCTGGGCTGGATCTATCCCAGGCTGGCACAGCTCATCCCATGGAGCCTCTTGGGGCTGTGACAACGGGGGACCCCCAGGTTCAGGGTTGGGATTTGGAGCCCAATTGGGAGCAGGAGATTTTCTGGGGGGTTCCAGGATGGGCCGAGCACCCACAGCAGCCTTCCCCTCCTTCTGTGATGGTCCCAAGCTACTCATTCTCCAAATCTGGAACCTTTAGGAGAATGTCCCTGTCCCCAAAGCCACCAAAGCTCCCGGGTGGGCAGTGGGGTGACCCCATGGAACAAAGTGTCCCCTCCTGGTGCCCACAGAGGAGCTGCTGTGTGCCTGTGATGTGCCCCACTGCAGACAGCCCAACTGCCTTCCCCTCCTTCTCTGATGATCCCAAGCTGCTCATTCTCCAAATCTGGAGCCTTTAGGAGAATGTCCCTGCCCCCAAAGCCACCAAAGCTCCTGGGTGGGCAGTGGGGTGACCCTGTGTCCCTTCCTGGTGCCCGCAGAGGAGCTGCTGTGTGCCTGTGACGTGCCCCACTGCAGCCAGCCCAACTGCACGGGCCAGGTGTGCTTCGTCAGCAAGAGGAAGGAGGAGGGCACCATCACCCAGCACCGGGGCTGCTTCTCCCAGAACATTCTGGAACACTGCCACACGCCCATCACGGAGCAGTACGGCATGAGGTGCTGCAACTTCCACATGTGCAACGCCGAGTTGGAGATCTTCCTGCAAGGTACAGGGGACAGGGGACAGGGGACAGGGGACAAGCTGCCCACGTGGCTGGGGATGTGGTTGGGTCCCCAGGACGAAGGAAGAATTGATGAATGTGACTCCTTGTTCTTAGAAGGTTAATTTATTATTATATTATGACATAATAATATGATATGGTATTATATGATATGTGATATGATATGATATGATATGATATGATATGATATGATATGATTGATATATTTTCTTTATGTATTATTTATTATTTATTTTATTATTATATATTTTCTTTTATAGATATTGTTATGTTATGTTATGTTATGTTATGTTATGTTATGTTATATTATCATTACATTATATTATATTATCATTACATTGTATTATAGAATGCTACACTAAAACTACACTAAATAATAGAGAAAGGACATAGACAGAAGGTTACAAAGAATTACAATGAAAACTCGTGACTGCATCCAGAATCCTGACACAGCTGGACAGTGATTGGTCATAATGTCAAAACAATTCACATGAAAACAATCAAACAGCCACCTATTGGATAAACAATCTCCAGACCACATTCCAAAGCAGCAAAACAGGGAGAAGCAATCAGACAAACATTGCTTTCATTCCTCTCTGAGGCTTCTCATCTTCCCAGGAGAAAAATCCCAGGCGAAGGGATTTTTTTCAGAGAATGTGAACGCCACACCCTCATTTCCCCCACCCAGGAGAAGACACCCTGGTAAAGGCACCTTCCCTACCCAACCTCCTCCTGATGATCTTCGTCCCGCTGTTGTCCCTCCTCGTCCTCGCGGCGCTCACGGCGCTCTTCTGCTGGAAGGTGGCCCAGCAGCGCCACAAGCACAGCGACTTTGGTGACACCGACCTCATGCTGAAGGCATCCATGATGGGAGACAGCACCCTAGAGGTGGGTGAGCCCCGTGAGGGACCCCAGATGTCCCCAAGGTGTGTGTGGGTGTAGGGATGGCCACCACGCTGACCCCGTGGACGCCCTGTTTGTGCAGGACCTGCTGAACGACGACTGCACCACGGGCAGCGGGTCTGGGCTGCCTTTCCTTGTCCAGAGGACGGTGGCTCGGCAGATCACCCTCATGGAGTGTGTGGGTAAGCAGAGGAGGCTGTGGTTTATTAAAAAATATGGATATTAAAAAATGTGGATCGTTAAAAAATATGGATATTGATCTAGTGCTGATATCCAACTGTGATGGACAAAAACTCCAACAGTTAAGAGTTAGAAAGTGAATGTTTATTGCGGGATAATTCCCAAAAACACACCACAATTTACAGGTGATTACAGAGTCCTTTTATCGATACAAGTATGGAATACCCAAAATACAAATGCATATTCATGACTTTGGTACATCCCATTCCCAATATGGATATTGATCACTGGATTTTGATATCCAAAATCAATGGATTTTGATATCCATAGATATCAATTCAATACAAGTATTGAATACTCAAAATACAAATACATATTCATAACTTTGGTACATCCCATTCCCAATATGGATATTGATCTATGGATTTTGATATCCGTAGATATCAATTCAATACAAGTATTGAATACTCAAAATATAAATCCCTATTCATAACTTTGGTACATCCCATTCCCAACATGGATATTGATCTAGTATCAATATCAAAAGACTCTCTAACAGTTTAAAGTTAGAAAGTGAATGCTTTTTGCAGGATAATTCCCCAAAACACGCCGCAATTTACAGGTGATTACAGAGTCCTTTTATCTATACAAGTATTGAATACCCAAAATACAAATACATATTCATAACTTTGGTATGTCCCATTCCCAACCTGGATATTGATCTATGGATTTTGATATCCATAAATATCAATTCAATACAAGTACTGAGTACCCAAAATACAAATCCATATTCATAATTTTGGTACATCCCATTCCCAATATGGATGTTGATCTATGGATTTTGATATCCAAAATGATGGATTTTGATATCCGTAGATATCAATTCAATACAAGTATTGAATACCCAAAAGGACGCCCGTGCTGCTTCAGGGCTCTCCCACACGGGATCCAGGTGCTCCCACACGGGATCCAGGTGCTCCCAGCAGGTCCTGGGGGCACTGAGTGACGTGTTGGCACGGCTGTGGCAGGTAAAGGGCGCTACGGCGAGGTGTGGCGGGGCGTGTGGCACGGCGAGAGCGTGGCCGTCAAGATCTTCTCCTCGCGGGACGAGCAGTCGTGGTTCCGCGAGACGGAGATCTACAACACCGTGCTGCTGCGGCACGACAACATCCTGGGTGAGCCACGAGGGCTGGGGACAGCGGGGTGGGTCCCTGATCCCAGGTGTTTCACAGGATTCCAGGTGTTCCAGGGGGTCTCTAATCCCAGGTGTTTCTCCTGTCCCTGATCCCGGGTGTTTCCCAGGTGTTTTCCAGGTTCCCTGATCCCAGGTGTTTCTCAGGGTCTGTGATTCCAGGTGTTTCTCCCTGTCCCTGATCCCAGGTGTTTCACAGGGTCCCAGGTATTCCAGGGGGTCTCTAATCCCAGGTGTTTCTCCCTGTCCCTGATCCCAGGTGTTTCCCATGACCCCAGCTGTTCCCCAGGGTCTGTGTCCCCAGTTGTTTCCCAGGTGTTTCCCAGCTGTTCCCCAGGTGTTTCCCAGGTTCCTTGATCCCAACTGTTTCCCAGTTGTTTCCCAGGTGTTTCCCAGCTGTTCCCCAGGTGTTTCCCAGCTGTTCCCCAGCTGTTTCCCAGGTTCCTTGATCCCAACTCTTTCCCAGTTGTTTCCCAGTTGTTTCCCAGGTGTTCCCCCGGTGTTCCCCAGCTGCTTCCCAGGTTCCCTGACCCCAGCTGCTTCCCAGGTGTTTCCCAGCTGTTCCCCAGGTTCCCTGATCCCAGCTGTTTCCCAGCTGTTCCCCAGGTTCCCTGATCCCAGCTGTTCCCCAGCTGTACCCCAGTTGTTTCTCAGGTGTTTCCCAGCTGTTCCCCAGGTGTTCCCCATCTGTTTCCCAGGTGTTCGTTTCCCTGGTGATCCCCAGCTGTTTCCTGACCCCAGCTCTTTGTCCCTGGCCAGGTTTCATCGCCTCTGACATGACCTCCAGGAACTCCAGCACGCAGCTCTGGCTCATCACGCACTACCACGAGAACGGCTCCCTCTACGACTTCCTGCAGAGGACAGCCCTGGACGTGGACACCTGCCTGGGCCTGGCCTCCTCCATCATCTGCGGCCTCGTCCACCTCCACGTGGAGATTTTCGGCACTCAGGGCAAGCCTGCCATTGCCCACCGGGACCTGAAGAGCAGGAACATCCTGGTGAAGAGCAACCGGCAGTGCTGCATCGCCGACCTGGGTGAGATGGAGGGGTGGGGGGGTGGTACCCCCAAAAATGAGGTACCCCAGGGATGAGGAATACAGGGGGTGTGGTAGCCCAGGGGTGTGATACTCCAGGGATGAGTTTCCCCAGTAATGGGATACCCCAAGAATGGGGTACCCCAAGAATGAGGTACCCCAGTGATGGCGTATCCCAGGGATGAGGAATCCAGGGGTGTGGTACCCCAAGAATGAGGTGCCCTAAGGATGGGGTATCCCAGGGATGAGGAATCCAGGGGTGTGGTACCCCCAAAAATTAGGTACCCCAGGGAGGAGGTACTCCAGGAATGAGGTACCTCAGTGATGGGGTACTCCAGGGATGAGGAATCCAGGGGTGTGGTACCCCAAGAATGAGGTGCCCTAAGGATGGGGTATCCCAGGGATGAGGTATCCAGGGGTGTGGTAGCCCAGGGATGTGATACCCCAGTGATGAGGTGTCCCAGTGATGAGGTACCCCAAGAATCAGGTACCCCAAGAAGGAGGTACACCCAGGGATGAGGTACCCCAGGGATGAGGAATACAGGAGTGTGGTACCCCAGGGATAAGGTATTCAGGGGTACCCCAGAGATGTGACACTCCAGTGATGTGATACCCCAGGGATGTGATACCCCAAGAATGAGGTACCCCAAGGATGAGGTACCCCAGGGATGAGGTACTCTGGGGATGTGGTACCCCAGGGATGAGGAATCCAAGGATGAGGTACCCCCAGGGATGAGGTACCCCACTGATGAGTTACCCTGGGGATGAGATACCCCGGGGATGTGGTACCCCAGAGATGCAGAACCCCAGGGACATGGTGCTCCGGGGCTGTGGAACCCCGCAGATGGGATGCTCCAGGAATGTGGAACCCCGGAGATGTAACATTCCAGGCATGAGATGCCCCAGGCTGATGGTGCCACAAGGATGTGGCATCCTGGCGTTTTGGGACCTGAGGGATGTTGAGCCCCATGGACTGCTCAGGGCCGTTATCCCAGCATTTTACAGCTGAATCAATGACCTTAAAAATCATCCTGAACGCCTCTGTGCCCTGTCCCCGCAGGGCTGGCCGTGATGCACTCCCAGGGCAGCGATTACCTGGACATCGGCAACAACCCCCGCGTGGGCACCAAGCGCTACATGGCCCCGGAGGTGCTGAGCGAGCAGATCCGCACCGACTGCTTCGAGTCCTACAAGAAAACAGATATCTGGGCCTACGGGCTGGTGCTCTGGGAGATCACCCGGAGAACGGTGGTGAACGGTGAGCAGCTCCCTGTTCTCCAGGCTCCTCCATTCCCTCCTTCCCCTCCTTTTCTTATCCCTTTTTTTTTTTTTTTTTTTTTTTTTTTTTGTTCCTTCGCCCAGAAGATTAGCTGTAAATTATAAACACTGTAATCTAGTGTCAGCACCCGGCTCCCTGATTAAAGGGCCCATTAGGCTCAATCAGCGCTTTGTTTGTTCAGCGCTGATTAGAAAACAAGCGGCTTCAAAGCGCTGCCTGGAAAGTGGCCACGGCCGGGACCTCCGGCCGCTGGGTTTGGCTCTGGAAATCGCGATTGGGACAAGGGGAAGGATCCCCCCGAGTTGGGGATGAACGGAATTGGGGCAGCCTGGCCAGCGCTGCTCATCGCGGCAAAGTCCATTTAAATGTTAATTAAATGGTGGGCTCTGGCGGATGGGGTGGGAGGGTCAGTCTGGCCGGGATAATCTCATTTATGTCCCCAGGGCTCCCTCAGGTGACACATTTACTCCGAATTACCCCAGCCGTGCGTAGCAATGACCTGCAGCCCGCTGGGTTTAACCCTTCCAGGACCCCTCGCTCTTCAGGGGATCGGGGATGGGGGGAAACTCCAGGGCAAAATGAGGTTTTGGGGTGCAGGGAGCTGCTGGGGGCTCGAGGCTCCCCAGAAACATTAAATCCCACGGGGGGACACGGACATGTGCAAGAATTAAAGCGAGATTAGCTGGGCCAGCTGGCAGGGCTGACTGATAACAGCCACCAAGGGCTGTTATCGGTGATGATCCTCGTGGTGGGGCTGGCGCTGGAGCCACCGGTGGTGCCACCACCCCCTGAGCCCAGCAGAGGGTGAGGGGGTGCAGGGAGAAGTTCCAGCAGCCCATGATTGAAATCTGGCTCTCCTCGAGCCAGGTCTCATCAGCTCTTGGAGATCAACGCATCCAAGATGGCTCAGCTACCTTAGAAGGCCCAAAATCAGCACGATGGCTTCTGTGGTAGTGCTGGAAGCAAAAAGGTTTTAATAAAAGGCAAAATAACAAAGCTCCTTATAGAGAAAACCCGAGCTAGATGCAAGAGGGGGAAAAAACAAACTCCACTGCTGTAAGGGTCTCTTCGAGCTAGGTCTTGTAAACTTCTGGAGATTTATACACATTTAAGATAGCTCAGCTACCTTAGAAGGCACAAAATCAGCTGGGGGCTTCTGGAAACAGGAAAGTTTTAAGAAAAGCCAAAATAACAAATCTCCTTATAGAGAAAACCTCAGTTAGAGCAAGAGGGGAAAAAAGTAACTCCGCTGATGTAAGGGTCTACTTGAGTCGGGTCTTATAAACTCTTGGAGATCTATTTCACACCCAAGATAGCTCAGCTACCTCAGAAGGCATAAAATCAGCAGGATGGCTTCTGTGGTGGTGATGGAAACAAAAATGTTTACATAAAAGGCAAAATAACGAAAGTCTTTATAGAGAAAAACTGAGCCACGTGCAAGAGGGGAAAAAACCAAACTCCACTGCTGTAAGGGTCTCCTCAAGCCAGGTCTCACAAGCTCGTGGACATCTACACACCCAAGATAGCTCAGCCACCTTAGAAGGCATAAAATCAGCAGGATGGCTTCTGTGGTGGTGTTGGAAACAGAAAAGTTTTAAGAAAAGGCAAAATAACAAAGAAAATAACAGAGAAAAACTGAGTTAGGGCAAGAGGTTCTTGCTCCTGGTAAAACACCCCACAAAAGCAATCCGTTCCTTTGTTCTCTTCCTTTCCTTGCTCAGGTGGGATTTTTGGCTCCTGTCCCATTGGCTTTCCTTAAAATTGAGGTGAAGTCCCTCAGGTCCTGTGGGGTCTTTGCACCTCATCGAGGAGAGAAATTTCTGGGCTTTTTTCCTTTTCAAGGGGACAAAGGAGAGTTTGGTCACTCTGCCAACAGGGGGCGCATTGCTATAGGGGATGTGTGGGGTGAGGATGAGGATGAGGGTGAGGATGAGGATGGAGGGTGAAGATGAGGATGAGGATGAGGGTGAGGATGAGGGTGAAGATGAGGATGGAGGGTGAGGATAGGGGTGAGGATGAAGGTGAGGGTGAGGATGGGGGTGAGGATGAGAATGAGGATGAGGATGGGGGTCAGGATGAGGGTGAGGATGAGGATGAGGGTGAGGATGAGGGTGAGGATGAGGATGGAGGGTGAGGGTGGGGATCGGGGTGAGGATGAGGGTGAGGGTGAAGATGAAGGTAAGGATGAGGGTGAGGATAAGAATGGGGGTGGGGATCAGGGTGAGGGTGAAGATGAGGATGAGGGTGAGGATGAGGATGAGAATTGGAGGATGAGGACGGAGGTGAGGATGAGGACGAGATTGAGGAGGTGAGGATGAGGATGGGGGTGAGGATGAGGATGGAGGGTGAGAGTGGGGATCGGGCTGAGGATGAGGATGGGGGTGAGGATGAAGGTGAGGACAGGGGTGAGGATGGGGGTGAGGATGGAGGGTGAGGATGAGGATGAGGATGAGGATGAGGATGAGGATGAGGATGAGGATGAGGATGAGGATGAGGATGAGGATGAGGATGAGGATGGAGGTGAGGGTGGGGATGGAGGATGAGGATGAACATGGAGGTGAGGATGAGGGTGAAGATGAAGATGGAGGGTGAGGATGAGGATGGAGGATGAGGATGGGTGTGAAGATGGGGGTGAGGATGAAGGTGAGGATGGGGGTGAAGATGGAGGTGAGGATGGGGATCAGGGTGAGGGTGAAGATGAGGATGAGGGTGAGGATGAGGATGAAGATGAGGATGAGCATGGAGATGAGGATGGGGATGAGGGTGAAGATGAAGATGGAGGTGAGGATGAGGATGAAGATGAGGATGAGGATGAGGATAAGGTGAGGATGAGGTGAGGATGAGGATGAGCATGGAGGTGAGGATGAGGATGAGGATGAGGATGAGGATGAGGATGAGGATGAGGATGAGGATGAGGATGAGGATGAGGGTGAAGATGAAGATGGAGGATGAGGATGAGGACGAGCATGGAGGTGAGGATGAGGATGAGGAGGAGGTGAGGAGGATGAGGATGAGGAGGAGGTGAGGATGAGGATGAGGATGAGGATGAGGATGAAGGGTGAGGATGAGAATGAGGACGAAGGGCGAGGATGAGGATGCAGCTGGGGTTAACCCCTCGCTGTCCCCGTCCCTCAGGCCTTGTGGAGGAGTACCGGCCGCCCTTCTTCGACGCCGTGCCCAGCGACCCCAGCTTCGAGGACATGAAGAAGGTCGTGTGTGTGGACCAGCAGACCCCCGTGATCCCCAACCGCCTCTTCTCCGACCCAGTGAGTCCCACCCCTGGGAAAAATGTGCATTTTCCGCTCGGCTTTTCACAAATATTCCAATTAATATTGTATATGTTGTGTTAGAAAGTTGTCCCTGTATTAATTTTCCTAATTAGTGTGTTAAATATAGTTTTATAAGAAAATGTTGAAATAGAAACTAGAAAATGCCAATCACTTGGTTTTAAAATTTTTAAAGTTTAATAGTAATAAAATGGGTACAAAAATCCAAATTGCCCAAATTATTATTACTCTATTACTATTTTTATAGTAATAAAATCTTACTATAAAGTATTACTATAAAATATAGTAATACTTTATAGTAATATTGTATAGTAATATTTTATAGTAAAATATTACTATATAGTAATATTTTATAGTAAGATTTTATTACTATAAAAATAGTAATAGAGTAATAATAATTTGGGCAATCTGGATTAGGACAATATGAGACAATAAAAACAAAGAGTATATTTATTTATATATATATAGTTATATTTATATTTAAATATCTATTAATATAACTATATATATTTATATAGATATATTTATATTTATATATATTTAGAAATATATTTATATATTTATTTTATATATATTTATTTTTATATATATTATATATATTTATATATATTTTTATATATTGACTATATATATTAATATATTTCAACTATTTATATATAGTTTTATATATTTATTTATTTATAGTATAGTAATATATATTAACTATATATATATTTATAAATAGTTATATTTAAATATATTTAAATATAACTATGTATATATTTATTGATATTTATATATAAACTATATCTATTTAAATAATGAAACAAAGTGAAAATTTTCCAGGATAGAAATCCATTTTAATTTACAATTTACAATATATAGTTATATTTATAACTTATAACTATAGTTATATTTATAAATATATAGCTATATTTAGAAATATATATATTTATAACTATGTATATTTATAATATATATTTCTTAATAATTATATTATAGTTATATTTATTACTATATATTTATAAATATAAGTATATATAGTTATATTTATAACTTTATCTATTTAGATAACTATTTTTATAACCATTTTATTACTACTAAACTTTCAAATTTTTATATAACTCTAGTTATATTTATAACTATATATTGATAAATATATCTATATATACTTATACTTATAACTTTATATATTTAGATAATTTTTTTATAACCATTTTATTACTACTAAACTTTCAAATTTTTATATAACTCTAGTTATATTTATAACTATAGATTGATAAATATATCTCTATATACTTATAACTTTATATATTTATATAACTATTTTTATAACCATTTTATTACTATTAAACTTTCAATTTTTTATATAACTATAGTTATATTTATAACTATATATTGATAAGTATATCTATATATACTTATATTTATAACTTTATATACTTAGATAACTATTTTTATAACCATTTTATTACTATTACACTTTCAAACTTTTCAGAACAAGCGATTGGCATTTTTCACCCTGCCCATCAATCCCACCCGAGCTTTCATCCCTTTTTTTGTGCCTCCCGCTCAGGTTCTGTCGGCGCTGGCGAGGATCATGAAGGAGTGCTGGTACCAGAGCCCCTCCGCCCGTCTCACCGCCCTGCGCATTAAAAAGACCCTGAAGAAGCTCAGCAATTCCGCCGAGAAGACAAAACCGGAGCAGTGAGCGCCGGGAACCGGACACCGGAGCCACGGACGGGCGGCACCGGGCACGGGATGGCTCCGGTCACGGGAGGGGATTCGCTCGCAGCTCCCGCCTCTCCCGCTCCTCCTTCCAGCCGGGTGAATTTGCAAGCATGAAAAAAAAAAAAATAGGAAAAAAAAAAACCAAATCCAATGCCAAAGGAGGAATGTGAAAAATCACCCGGTTTTAAAAATATCCCTGGATCCGACATCCGATACCGGCGCGTCTGGCTGTGCCCGGCGGGGATGGCAGCTGGTCACCCAACCTGAGCTGAGGGGCACGGACGGCAGAAACAACCCTGGCCCTCAGAACCACCCCCAGCCCCAGGGGCACCCGGGGGGCAGTGATGGCAGAACCTGCCCCAGCACTGGGGGCACGGACAGCAGAACCACCCCCAGCCCTCAGAACCACCCCCAGCCCCAGGGGCACCCGAGGGGCAGTGACGGCACAACCACCCCCAGCACTGGGGGCACCGACGGCAGAACCACCCCCATCCCGAGGGGCACCTGAGGGGCACCGACGGCAGAACCACCCCCAGCCCTCAGAACCATCCCCAGGCCCAGGGGCACCCGAGGGGCAGTGATGGCAGAACCACCCCCAGCACTGGGGGCACCTGAGGGGCACCGACGGCAGAACCACCCCCAGCCCCAGGGGCACCCGAGGGGCAGTGATGGCACAACCACCCCCAGCACTGGGGGCACGGATGACAGAACCACCCCCAGCCCTCAGAACCACCCCCAGCACTGGGGGCACCACCCGAGGGGCAGCAATGGCAGAGCCACTCCCAGCCCAATGGGCACCGATGGCAGAGCCGCCCCCAGCCCTCAGAACCACCCCCAGCACTGGGGGCACCCGATGGGCACCGATGGCAGAACCGCCCCCAGCCCTCAGAACCACCCCCAGCCCTCAGAGCATCCCTAGGCCCAGGGCACCTGAGGGGCACGGATGGCAGAACCACCCCCATCCAGAAGGGCACCCATGGCAGAACCACCCCCATTCAGAAGGGCACCCATGGCAGAACCACCCCCAGCACTTGGGGCACCGATGGCAGAACCACCCCCATCCCGAGGGACACCTGAGGGGCACCCATGGCAGAACCACCCCCAGCACTTGGGGCACCCATGGCAGAACCACCCCCATCCCGAGGGACACCTGAGGGGCACCCATGGCAGAACCACCCCCAGCACTTGGGGCACCCATGACAGAACCACCTCCAGCCCAAGGGACACCTGAGGGGCACCGATGGCAGAACCACCTCCAGCCCCAGGGGCACCCGATGGGCACCAATGGCAAAACCACTCCCAGACCTCCGAGCACCCACCCCGAGGGGCAGCGATGGCAGAACCGCCCCCAGCCCCAGGGGCACCCACCCAGCGCCGGCTCCATCCAGGCGGAGCTGCCCGGACCCGCCCGCCGCTGGCAGGAATTCCCGGCAGAGCCGCGGTGCCCGCTAAAGGAGGGATGGGTTTCCGTGCCAAAGGTTGGCACCTCCCTGGATCTGCACCCTGGATTGTGGGGATCCCAAAAACTGAGGAGCTGCCAGCGTCCAGAGCGGTCTGAGCGTCAGGATGACCACAAAGGGATTTAGGATGATTTTTAAGGTCATCCATTCCAGCAGCTGGCATCCCCCTTGCCAAAGCAGTGCCCTCTTGGCTCTTTTCCAACATTTTGGTGTTTTCTGAGGTGTTTTGGCTCAGCCAGCTTCATCCCCCGTCGCTCCTCACCATCCCAAAATCCACCCCATGCTTGGAGATGTTTGGACATGACCAGGATGGGACGTTGAGCAGAACCAGCTTTGCCACATAACTATTTAATGATTAAGATTTAATATATTTAATAAAGTGTAAAGCTATTTTATCACCTAAGAGCTGCCCAAGCTCCCACGCTGGGCACAGGGGCACCATGGCAAGATGGGCATAGGCACTCCTGGCTCAATTTAGGGCTTCAGCTCCAGAATGTTCTCAGCACATCACAGCTGCCACCTTGGTCTGGCCCAGTTAGAGACTGGGAGGAACTGGGCAGCTGCTGGTTTTGGGCATGGCATGAGGTTATGGAGGGGTTTGGGTGTCTTAAAGTGGGCTTGGAGTGTTCAGCTTGGGGTTTGGGGTGCCCTAACCAGAGTTTGGGGTGCCCTAATGAGGGTTTGGGGTGCTCAGATGATGGTTTGGGGTGTCAGTCTGTGGTTTGGGGTGTTCTAACAGGGTTTGGGGTGTCAGTCTGTGGTTTGGGGTGCTCAGCCTGTGGTTTGGGGTGCCTATCCAGGGTTTGGGGTGTCGGCCTGTGGTTTGGGGTGTTCTAACCGGGTTTGGGCTGTCAGCCTGTAGTTTGGGGTGTCAGCCTGTGGTTTGGGGTGCCTTGTTCAGGGTTTGGGCTGTCAGTCTGTGGTTTGGGGTGCCTACCCAGGGTTTGGGGTGCCCTGTTCAGTGTTTGGAGTGTCAGTCTGTGGTTTGGGGTGCCCTGTTCAGGGTTTGGGGTGCTCAGATGGTTTGGGGTGCTCAGCCTGTTGTTTGGGGTGTTCTAACAGGGTTTGGGGTGTCAGTCTGTGGTTTGGGGTGCTCAGCCTGTGGTTTGGGGTGTCAGTCTGTGGTTTGGGGTGCCTTGTTCAGGATTTGGGGTGTCAGCCTGTGGTTTGGGGTGCCTTGTTCAGGATTTGGGGTGTCAGCCTGTGGTTTGGGGTGTCGGCCTGTGGTTTGGGGGGCCCTGTTCAGGGTTTGGGGTGTCAGCCTGTAGTTTGGGGTGTCAGCCTGTGGTTTGGGGTGCCTTGTTCAGGGTTTGGGGTGTCAGCCTGTGGTTTGGGGTGTTCCAACAGGGTTTGGGGTGTCAGTCTGTGGTTTGGGGTGCCCTGTTCAGTGTTTGGGGTGTCGGCCTGTGGTTTGGGGGGCCCTGTTCAGGGTTTGGGGTGCTCAGATGGTTTGGGGTGCCCTGTTCAGGGTCTGCAGTGCCCTGCCCGGGTTTGGGATGCCCAGCCTCAGTGCCCACCTGCCCCAACATGGCACACACGCGCACACTCACACGTCAAGCACACGCACACATCATGCTTGCGCACACACACACACCTGCACACACACAAATCATGCTTGCACACATGCCCTGCACACACACAAATCATGCTTGCACACACAACCTGCATTCCTGCACACACACTGCACACACACCTGCACACACACATATCCTGCACACCTGCACACACACTGTGCACGCACATCAGACACAAACAACATGTGAACACACACATTACACACTGTGCACACACACCAGACACGGCTGCACACATGAACAATGCCTGAACACACACATCACACACTATGCACACACGTCAGACACAAACAACACGTGAACACACACATTACACATGTGCACACACACCAGACATGGCTGCACACATGAACAACGCCTGAACACACAAATCACACGTGTGCACACACACCAGACACAAACAACACCTGAACACACACATCACACACTGTGCACACACACCACACACAAACAACATGTGAATACACCAATCACACACTGTGCACACACATCACGTTTGAACACACACATCACACATTTGCACACACATCACACACAGCTGCACACATGAACAACACCTGAACACACAAATCACACGTGTGCACACACGTCAGACACAAACAACACGTGAATACACCAAGCACACCTATGCACACACATCATACACAGCTACACACATGAACAATGCCTGAACACACACATCACACACTGTGCACACACACCAGACACAAACAATGCCTGAACACCTGCACATCACACATGTGCACACACGTCATGTTTGAACATACAAACCCCACGTGTGCACACACACCAGACATGGCTGCACACCTGAACACGCACATCACACACTGTGCACACACGTCATGTTTGAACACACACTGTGCACACAAATCATGTTTGGACACATACATCACACATGTGCACACACATCAGACATGACTGCACACATGAACAATGCCTGAACACACACATCACATGTGTGCACACATGTCAGACACAAAAATCCCACTCGCATATCACACACATATCTCACACACTTATCACACCTGTATCACACATGTAGCTCACCCATATCACACTTATCACACACGTATATCTCACATATCTTACACAATTATCACACACGTATCTCACACATATCTTACACTCATATCACACCATTATCTCACCCATATCTTACACACTTATCACACCCACATCATACACATCTCACACTTACCACACACTTATCTCACACATACCTCAGACATCACACACGTGTATCTCACATATCTTACACAATTATCACACACGTATCTCACACATATCTTACACTCATATCACACAATTATCTCACCCATATCTTACACACTTATCACACCCATATCTTACACACTTATCACACTCATATCATACACACCTCACACTTATCACACACGTATCTTACACACTTATCACACCCATATCATACACACATCTCACACTTATCACACACGTATCTTACACACTTATCACACCCATATCATACACATATCTCACACTTATCACACGTGTATCTCATCCATATCTTACACCCATATCTCACATTTATCTCCCCTTATCTCTCCCTTATCTCCCCTCCCCAGCCCGGGGTCCCCTCCCGCTGTCCCCCCCCCCGACTGCGCACGCGCGTGTTAGCCCCGCCCCCTCCCCTTTAGCCCCGCCCCCAGCCCCGCCCCCGCTCCCCCTCCCGCCGGCGCTGCGGCCGCTCCGCTCCGAGGCCGCGGCGCGTCCCCGCCATGGCTGCCCGGGCCCCCCGCTTCCCTCCGGCCCTTCCATCCGCCCGCCGCTCCCCGCCGTCCCCCGCCGCCCTCCTGCCCGTCCTGCTCCTGCTCCTGGCCGGCCCGCTCGGCGGGGCCCGCGGTGAGTGAGCCCGGCCCGCACCGGGCACAACATGGCGGCGCCCCCGCCCCCGCCGTGAGGGGAACGGGGAGGACCGGGGAGGGGTCGTGAGGGGGAGCGAGGGATGATGGAGGGAAGCGAGAGGGAGGCGATGCGGGGAGCTGAGGGCAGCGCGGGGGGATGAGCCGGGGCCTGCCCGGGCCTGGGGGCGGCCGTGGGGCGGGCGGGTGTGGGGTGAGGCCCTGGGGAGGTTTTAGGGTGAGGGGAAGGGGGTGAGGGAGGGCTGGGGGTGTGAGGAGGCCCTGAGGGGTTTGGGGGCCGGGAGAGACAGGGGTGGGTGTTCCAGGGTGGTGAGAAGGGCTGAACTGAGGGGAGGGGTGGATCGTGGGGTGGGGTTGGAGGGGCCTGGAGGTGCCCCCAGGGCTGCCCCTGAGGGTTTGGGGTGTGGATGGGTGTGGGTGTTTCGGGGTGAAGGGAAGGATTTGGGGGTAAGATCTATGTATGGGTTTAAGGGGTCTGGAAGAAAGGGCGACTCTGAAGGCATCAAGGATGTGTGTTGGATGTTTGGGGGCTCACAGGGGGGTGTGGATAGGTGTGGGTGTTTCGGGGTGAAAAGAAGGATTTGGGGTGGGATCTATGGATTTAGGGGTTCTGAAATCAGGGAGGACTCTGAAGGCATCAAGGACGTGTTTTGTGGGGCTTGGATAGTGTGGGTGTTTCAGGGTGAAGGGAAGGATTTGGGGTGGGATCTATGGGGTTAGGGGTTCTGAAATCAGAGGGGACTCTGAAGGCATCAGGGATGTGTGTTGAATATTTGGGGGGCATGGATAGGTGTGGGTGTTTTGGGGTGAAAAGAAGGATTTGGGGTGGGATCTATGGATTTAGGGGTTCTGAAATCAGGGGGGACTCTGAAGGCATCAAGGACGTGTTTGGGGGGCTCAGGGGCTCACAGGGGGACTTGGATAGGTGTGGGTGTTTCGGGGTGAAAAGAAGGATTTGGGGTGGGATCTGTGGATTTAGGGGTTCTGAAATCAGGGGGGACTCTGAAGGCATCAGGGACGTGTGTTGAATATTTGGGGGGCATGGATAGGTGTGGGTGTTTTGGGGTGAAAAGAATGATTTGGGGTGGGATCTATGGATTTAGGGGTTCTGAAATCAGGGGGGACTCTGAAGGCATCAAGGACATGTTTTGGGGGGCTTGGATAGTGTGGGTGTTTCAGGGTGAAGGGAAGGATTTGGGGTGGGATCTATGGGGTTAGGGGTTCTGAAATCAGGGGGGACTCTGAAGGCATCAGGGACGTGTGTTGGATGTTTGGGGGGTTCACAGAGGGGTGTGGATAGCTGTGGGTGTTTTGGGGTGAAAAGAAGGATTTGGGGGTAAGATCTATGGGGTTAGGGGGTCTAGAAGAAAGGGGAACTCTGAAGGCATCAAGGATGTGTACTGGATGTTTGGGGGGCGTGGATAGGTGTGAGTGTTTCGGGGTGAAAAGAAGGATTTGGGATCCATGGTGTTAAGGGTTCTGAAATCTGGGGGGACTCTGAAGGCATCAAGGACGTGTGTTGGATGTTTTGGGGGGCATGGATAGGTGTGGGTGTTTCGGGGTGAAGGATTTGGGGGTGAGATCTATGGGGTTAAGGGTTCTGGAATCGGGGGGACTCTGAAGGCATCAGGGACGTGTGTTGAATATTTGGGGGGCATGGATAGGTGTGGGTGTTTTGGGGTGAAAAGAAGGATTTGGGGTGGGATCTATGGATTTAGGGGTTCTGAAATCTGGGGGGACTCTGATGGCATCAGGGACGTGTGTTGAATATTTGGGGGGCATGGATAGGTGTGGGTGTTTTGGGGTGAAAAGAATGATTTGGGGTGGGATATATGGATTTAGGGGTTCTGAAATCAGAGGGGACTCTGAAGGCATCAAGGATGTGTTTTGTGGGGCTTGGATAGTGTGGGTGTTTCAGGGTGAAGGGAAGGATTTGGGGTGGGATCTATGGGGTTAGGGGTTCTGAAATCAGGGGGGACTCTGAAGGCATCAAGGACGTGTTTTGTGGGGCTTGGATAGTGTGGGTGTTTCAGGGTGAAAAGAAGGATTTGGGGGTGGGATCCATGGGGTTAGGGGTTCTGAAATCAGAGGGGACTCTGAAGGCATCAGGGATGTGTGTTGGATGTTTGGGGGGTTCACAGGGGGCTCACAGAGGGGCGTGGATAGCTGTGGGTGTTTTGGGGTGAAAAGAAGGATTTGGGGGTAAGATCTATGGGGTTAGGGGGTCTGGAAGAAAGGGGAACTCTGAAGGCATCAAGGATGTGTACTGGATGTTTGGGGGGCGTGGATAGGTGTGGTGGGTGTTTCGGGGTGAAAAGAAGGATTTGGGATCTATGGTGTTAAGGGTTCTGAAATCTGGGGGGACTCTGAAGGCATCAAGGATGTGTACTGGATGTTTGGGGGGTGTGGATAGGTGTGGGTGTTTTGGGGTGAAAAGAAGGATTTGGGGGTGGGATCCATGGTGTTAAGGGTTCTGAAATCTGGGGGGACTCTGAAGGCATCAGGGATGTATGTTGGATGTTTTGGGGGGCATGGATAGGTGTGGGGATTTGGGGGTGAGATCTATGGGGTTAAGGGTTCTGAAATCAGAGGGGACTCTGAAGGCATCAGGGACGTGTGTTGAATATTTGGGGGGCATGGGTAGGTGTGGGTGTTTTGGGGTGAAAATAAGGATTTGGGGGTGGGATCTATGGATTTAGGGGTTCTGAAATCAGAGGGGACTCTGATGGCATCAGGGATGTGTGTTGGATGTTTGGGGGCTCACAGGGGCCCCGTGTGCTTTGTGTGAACCAGAGCTGCTTTGGGGCTTTGTGGGATGAGGATGTGTCAGGAAGAGGCAGCAGCAATTGGGGCTGGGGGTGGCTCTGAAGACCCCTGTGCTCACCTTGAGAGAAGATCTGGGAGCCTTCAGCCTCAGGTTTTGGGAGATAACGATGGAAATTGAGGTTTATGAGTTTCACAGAGGATGGGCTTGGAGGTCTCAGAGCTTCCTGGGCTTGTCACAGAGGTGTGGATGAGTCCAGGGTGGGAAGTGCCACCGTGTTGTCGTGCAGTTTCTGGGGTTGTGGCCTCTTCCTCTTATCCTGTGGCTCATGCTGGGGTGAGCTGGGCACCCCAGAGGTGTGTCTGTACCACCCACCCCCCTCCAATCTGCAGTTTGGGCTTTTAAGGAACCCTTTCATACCCTGAGCTTCTGGAGCAGCTGTAAATATTTGTTTGGAGGGAGGTGAGGGGGGAGGAACTCTTTGTGTCTCTTGTTTGTTCTGTGTTGTTCCTTTTCCTTTCCCTGCTTCTGCTGCTCCTGGGGGAAGAGTGAGAGCTCTCAGCTCTGCGTTTGAGAGGAGCAGGAGGTTTGTGCTGCAGGTTTGTGGCAAACAGAGGATCCCAGCTCCATTTTTAGGAAGGAAATTGATTTGGGATGAACTGAAGGAACGATTTTCCCAAAGGAAAAACCTGACTGAACATCTCTGGGCACAGAGGACGGGCTGGTGGCCACTCTGGTGTTCAGGGCTTCCCAGAGCAGTCCAGCTCTGTGCCCAGGGGGGTGATCATGTTGTGTAACTCGGGTACCTGTCCTGACAGGTTCCTCTGGGGAATATTTTTCTCCTCCCCAACCTCTCCCCGTTTGTGCTCTGCATTCCCACCTGACATACAGAGGGTAATAACTCTGTGTGTGTGTGTGTGTGTGTGTGTGTGTGTGTGTGCAGATCTGGGCTTGTCAGAGCACACAAAATGCCTTCAAACCTCACCTGGGCAGCAGATGAGGGTTTACCTGGGATTTCTGAGAATTTGGGGGTGCAAATTTGGGAGGAGAGCAGCCGTGTTTTGGTGTAACCCCAGCCTTACAAGGGTGTTTCAACTCCTCTGTGATAAATGGCAGAGCAGGATCAGATGAGACTCATGGCATGGCTGTTCCCAGGCTTTCACTTAGCTAAAAATGGGTGTTTATTAAAAAAAAATCATAATTAATAAACAGGAAAAGGCCAATTGAGTGTACAAATCCCCTGGAAACTTGGCAACTCGTGGTGCCTTTGATTTTGGGCTCTAGGAGTGATTATTGTTTCCGCTTTTATTCAGTGCAAGGTGTGAGCTCAGCCTGGGCTGGAGGGAGCTGCACTCGTGGAATGAGGTGCAGGATGGCAGGGATCACCCTGGGAATAATAAAATAATCAAGAAAAATCATCAATTAAAAAAAAAAAAAGGAAAATTATGAAGAAAAATCATCAATCTTTAGAAAGAAAAAAGGAAAATAATCAAGAAAAATAATCAGTCTTTAGAAACAAAAAAGGAAAATAATCAAGAAAAATCATCAATCTTTAAAAACAAAAAAGGAAAATAATCAAGAAAAATCATCAATCTTTAAAAACAAAAAAGGAAAATAATCAAGAAAAATCATCAATCTTTAGAAACAAAAAAGGAAAATAATCAAGAAAAATCATCAATCTTTAGAAACAAAAAAGGAAAATAATCAAGAAAAATCATCAATCTCTAAAAAAAAAAGGAAAATAATCAAGAAAAATCATCAATCTTTTTTTGAAAAAAAAAGGAAAATATCAAGGCTTCTTTGCAAAGGGGTGTTGCAGCTCAGCTTTGCTTGAAATAAATCAAAAACCCACCTTGAGGGAATCATTTTGGGGCAGCAAATTTTATTATTAACACCACCTGCTTCAAATATTTCCCCAGTTAAATCAGGCAAACCCTGCGTGGTTTGCAAGTTACATCTTACAACTTTCCAAGAAAGCCTTTCTCTAACTGGAAATTAAAACCAGTGTCCAACAAACATTCTTGAACTCGTCCAGCTCCTTGGCCAGACACTTGGGTTGGTTTTTATTTTTTCTTTCCCCTGAATTCCCTGCCAGCAGTGGATGCTCCGGAAATGGCTCTTGCGAAGGGAGCCGAGTCAAACGTCAGCTCTCATAGCAGCAAGCAAAGTTCACTGGGTGGTGACAGCAGCAGAGCAGGCAGGAATTGCTTCTCTGTTTTATAGACCTGAAATTCTGGGTGGGAACTCCTTATTTAAGCCCCTGGTTTTCAGCTGTTTTGTGCTTCTCTTGTACGCCACTGTTTGTTTCTTTCTTTTCAGCAGAAAATAAAGAAACACTTTAAATCCCTACACTTTAAATCCTTGCTGCTTTTTGTGGCCTTCTTGCAAGTGTGGATTGCTGGATGTGGCAATGTTGGCCACATGCTAAACAATTTCCACTCTGGAAAAGCCTGAGAGAAGCCAGGATGGCTCTGAAGTCTTGTTGATAAACCTGGGCAGCATCAGGTGTGCAGGGTGTTCTTCCCCAGCACCAGTGGCTGTGGGGTCTTTTGCCTCCTAAACTGGTTTGCTGGCAAGTAAAAACACAAAATTGGTGTCAGGTAAAACACAAAATTGGTGTCAGTTAAAACACAAAATAGGTGTCAGTTAAAACACAAAATTGGTGTCAGTTAAAATACAAAATAGGTGTCAGTTAAAACACAAAATTGGTGTCAGTTAAAATACAAAATTGGTGTCAGTTAAAACACAAAATAGGTGTCAGTTAAAACACAAAATTGGTGTCAGTTAAAATACAAAATAGTGTCAGACCAGGAGCTCTGTGTCCATGGTCAGGGTGGAAGAGCAACAGCAGAAACATCAAGGGTTCCTCTAATTAACCTCTTAATGATGAAACTCCTGTCAATTCCTTATTTACAATTTATTCAGAAGCTGGTTTGTGTTCCTGGAGTGGATGCAGGGAAAGTTCTGCACTTTAAACACAAAATTGGTGTCAGAGCAGAGCCCAGAGAGGGAATGAGGAGCCCTGTGTCTGTGTTCAGGGTGGAAGAGCAACAGCAGAAACATCAAGACTTCTTCTAATTAACCTCTTAATGATGAGACTCCTGTCAATTCTTTATTTACAATTCATTCAGGAGCTGGTTTGTGTTCCTGGAGTGGATGCAGGGAAAGTTCTGCACTTTAAAGCCACATTCTTCCTGCCTCTTTTATTTTTTTGTTGTTTCCATTTCGTGTGTTTTCTAGTCAGCCCTGCTGCCTTCACGTCAGGTCCAGCCTGTGCCAGGGGACTGCAGCCAGCTCAGAGAAGTTGAGGCTCTTACTTCCAACTTGAAATATCCCAGGATAATGTTTAGTTTCTGGATGACTTGCTTTAAAGTGCTTTGTTTTTCATAGTGTGCTTTGCAGCTAATTTTAACTCCATTTCATGCAGCAGCAGTGGGTCAGTAGATATCAGAAGCACCAGCAAGAAGCAAAAAAGAGAAATGTTTTGATCCACAGCAGGAGGGGAAATGAGATGTGGGGAAGGTATGGAAGGGTTGATTTCTCCAGCTCCTTAGTGAGGAAATGGGCACTGACAGCACCCAGAGCTGGCCTGACATTGGATTTTGGGGGCAGTGGGTGCAGGTGACACCTGGGGAGCCACTTTGGACTCAAATTTATCCCCACCAGGAGGGTGGATGTGAGTATAAAGGGCCAGCAAGGGATGGAGCAGCTCCTGTGAGAGAAGGATGGGACAATTGGGATTGTCCAAGAAGCTTTGGGGTGTCCTGATTGTGGCCTTGCAGTACCTGAAGAGAGTCTGCAAGAAAAAATTGGGGAGGATCTTTGCAAGGAGCTCCAGGACAAGAGGGAATGGCTTGCAGGGCTAGGTGGGATTTTGGGCAGAAATTGCTCCCTGGGAGGGTGGTGAGGCCCTGGCACAGGATGCCCAGAGAAGCTGGGGCTGCTCCTTCTGTGCAAGTGTCCAAAGCCAGGTTGGAGCCACCTGAGATGGTGGAAGGTGTCCCTGCCCATGGCAGTGGGGTGGAACAAAATGAGCTTTGAGGTCCCTTCCAAGCCAAGGCATTCCAGGATTCCATGATAATAGAATGGAATAATAATATTCCATGATAATGGAATGTATTAATAATATTCCATGATAATAGAATGGAATAATAATATTGCATGATAATAGAATGGAATAATAATATTGCATGATAATAGAATGGAATAATAATATTCCACGGTAATATAATGGTATAATAATATCCCATAATAATAATAATATTCTGTGATAATAGAATGGAATAATAATATTGCATGATAATAGAATGGAATAATAATATTCCATGATAATAGAATGTATTAATAATATTCCATGATAATAGAATGGAATAATAATATTGCATGATAATAGAATGGAATAATAATATTGCATGGTAATAGAATGGAATAATAATATTCCATGGTAATATAGTGGAATAATAATATTCCATTATAATAATAATATTCTGTGATAATATAATGAAATAATAAAATTCCATGATAATAGAATGGAATAATAAAATTCCATAATAATAATAATATTCCATGATAATAGAATGGAATAATAATATTCTATGATAATAGAATGTATTAATAATATTCCATGGTAATGTAATGGAATAATAATATTCCATGTAATATAATGGAATAATAATATTCCATGGTAATAGAATGGAATAACAATATTCCATTATAATAATAATATTCTGTGATAAGATAATGGAATAATAATATTCCATGATAATAGAATGGAATAATAATATTGCATGGTAATAGAATGGAATAACAATATTCCATGATAATACAATGGAATAATAAAATTCCATGATAATAATAATATTCCATGATAATATAATTGAATAATAAAATTCCATGATAATAGAATGGAATAATAAAATTCCATTATAATAATAATATTCCATGATAATACAATGGAATAAGCATATTCCATGATAATACAATGGAATAAGAATATTCCTTGATAATACAGTGGAATAAGCATATTCCATGATAATAGAATGGAAAGTAAATCTTGATTTTTTAAAGCCTTCATCAGATGGCTCAGTGTCCCCTCATCATTTTCTCTGGGAAAATGGAGCTGAGTTTTTCCTGTTCCTTTATCCAGCTGAACAAGGAGCACACAGGAACTCCTGGACACACCTGAGGAGTTCATGGCCATGAATTCCTAACCCTGGCTGATACAGGTTGCTCTTTATTTTGGCACAGCACAGAGCCAGACACTGACAGGTATTTCTTTCTTCCAAGCATGTTTCCACCCGTCCCTCTTCATTAAAGCATCCAAAGGAGCTGCAGAGCTACAAAGCCAATTGTTCCCCATTTCTGCTGCTGATATTATTCTGAAACTGGTGCTCCCAGAGTGGGGCTCAAAAGACAAAAATCAGCTGCAGCTCCTGTGCCCTCAAAGTCAGGGGAATCATTCTTCCAAACTGTTGAAAAAGAACAGCAAAAAATCCCTGCAGAAAAAAAAAAAAATCTGTTTATCTGGTAAATAACGTGGGTGGTTATTGGCAATTTTACCAATGATCATCTTCAGGTTAAATATCCTCATCCATATTGATCAGGTAGAGTTTTCAGCCCTGAGAAAATGGCATCTTTCTTAGGGAGATGCTGGCAAATGTATTCCTAAAGGTGCTTTAACACCATTGCAGGAGATTCTGCTGTGAAACTTTTTCCTGTCTAGCTGCAGAGACATCTTGACACATGTGAGAATAAATCCGTGCAAAATGAGCTGGGAGAGTTGCTGGGAGAGGAGGAGAAATGTTCTTTGCCTGTCAGAGCTCAGTGTTTGAATCTCCCTGGAGCACAGAGCTGGAATCTGCAGCCCCCCACCTGTTTGTTTGGATCCATTTTGGGAATACAGGTTGTCTTAATGGAGGGACAGAGCCATCCCAGTGTTTTTTTCCTTTTTTCTGTGGTTGATGCAGGAGGATATGGACACTTTGAGTGCCCCAGGATCCTTTCAGAGCTGGATTTGTAACCTGGGAACCTTGTGGGGAGCAGGAATCAAACCCTGGGCTGGTCAAGGATTGAGGAGAGGTCACTCAGCACTGCAAATAAATAAATTTTATTTTGTTTATTGTCAGTGCTGAGGGATCTCTCAGGTTTTGGGGTAGAGCAGTGAGGCCCAGACTCAGATCAAATCACAAACCTGCTCCATCCCTCCAGTGAGAACAAAGCTTTTCATGTTTGTTTGGATCCATTTTGGGAATACAGGTTGTTTTAATGGAGGGACAGAGCCATGCCAGTGTTTTTTCCTTTTTTCTGTGGTTGATGCAGGAGGATATGGACACTTTGAGTGCCCCAGGATCCTTTCAGAGCTGGATTTGTAACCTGGGAACGTTGTGGGGAGCAGGAATCAAACCCTGGGCTGGTCAAGGATTGAGGAGAGGTCACTCAGCACTGCAAATAAATAAATTTTATTTTGTTTATTGTCAGTGCTGAGGAATCTCTCAGGTTTTGGTAAACAGCAGTGAGGCCCAGCCTTGGACAGAATCACAGCAAGGTTTGCTCCAACCTGCTCCATCCCTCCAGTGAGAACAAAGCTTTTCATGTTTGTTTGGATCCATTTTGGGAATACAGGTTGTTTTAATGGAGGGACAGAGCCATCCCAGTGGGTTTTTCCTTTTTTCTGTGGTTGATGCAGGAGGATATGGACACCTCTGTGCCCCAGGATCCTTTCAGAGCTGGATTTGTAACCTGGGAACGTTGTGGGGAGCAGGAATCAAACCCTGGGCTGGTCAAGGATTGAGGAGAGGTCACTCAACACTGCCAATAAATAATTTATTTTTATTATTGTCAGTGCTGAGGGATCTCTCAGGTTTTGGGGTGGAGCAGTGAGGCCCAGACTCGGATCGAATCACAGCAAGGTTTGCTCCATCCCTCCAGTGAGAACAAAGCTTTTCATGTTTGTCTGGATCCATTTTGGGAATACAGGTTGCTTTTAGTGGTGGGGTTTGGAGGGACAGAGCCAGCCCTTGTTTTTTTCCTCTTTTCTGGTTGATGCAGGGGGGATATTTTGGTGAACAGCAGTGAGGCCCAGCCTCGGATGGAATCACAGCAAGGTTTGCTCCAACCTGCTCCATCCCTCCAGTGAGAGCAAAGCTTTTCCTGCCCAGGATGTGCAGCTGAGCCTTGGGCTTGTTCAGGCAGGGTCTGTGCAGGGCTGGGCTGGGCTCTGGCTGTCGGGGTGGGGAGCAGATCAGGAGGGCTCAGCTCCAGCTCCAGCTCCTTCCACACAGCCTGAGCACAGGGGGAATGCACCAGCCCAGCTCTGGGAACTGCTCCTTGTTTCCCTTCACTGTTTCCTTCAGCCCAGGTTGGTTTTTTATTAAGTAGATTATATGTTTGGCTCAATAGGAGCTTTTCTTCCCCAAGGAAAAAAAGAATGCGGTTGGCATGAAAAATCCTTTTATCCACTCCTGTCTCCTGCTTTGCCCTGGCTGCTCTCAGAGCACTCAGGAGACACCAGCTCTGCTTCTTGCCCACCTTCTGTCCCCTCACCCAAAGGCAAACAACATTTTACTTTTTCCTGGCTTCTGATAAGTTTCTGATAGAAGAATGAAGCAAACTGGAGTTGCTGGACCCACATGAGTTGCTCTGTAATTCTCCTCTCTGCCAGGAGCACACAGGCCTTTCCTCCCTGGCACACACAGAAAATTGCAGAGTTCCTGCCTGCAGCTTGAAGGTTCTGGCCAACAATACCTGGAAAGCCCCTCAGGGGTCTGTGCTGAGAGGTGGAGGAAGGACAGCATGTGCTGAAGGCTCCATTCTCTTTGTTCTAGCTGCTCTCTAACCATGGGGATTTTTGAGGTGCAAACATCAGAATTAAAGTTAAAACAGGGCAGAGAGGGGTGAAGTTGTCTCAGGGTGAGGTGAAGCCACGGGGCATCCCCCTCCTTTAGCAGGAAATTTTGGCTTTCTGCACAGAACAGATAAGGATCTCCCTCTGTCTCCAAGCTGGGGCTCTGGTATCATACCTTGCAGGTAAACTGATTTTTTTTCTGTTGTTGTTGTTTTTTAATCCTACAAAATGAGACTGAGCAGACACAACCTGCTTCTCTGCTTTCCCTCTCAAAGGCATGCTCAGTTTCAGGCCAGATAATTCACTCAGAAGTTTACAAAACCAGTTTTATTAGTGCATTTTGAAGTGTTTTGTTTGCTTTGTAGCTTCTGGAAGCAAAACTTGCCACAGCCTAAATCTTGGAATTGAGACCTCAAAAATGAGTCTAACAGGAACAAAGTTCAGTTTTGTTGTATCTAAATCAAACTGAAAAGAACCTACACAGTGAAATGTGTGTGGGTTAAATGTTTTTAATTTGTACCTCGAGCTTTTGATAAGTAATAAGGGAGATGCTTTAAAAGACCATTTCCTTTTAAGTAGACATGAAGGCAGGAATGTGCCCTGGGTGCTCTTTGCCATCTCAGATTTTCATAAAATCTCCTTTATCGCCAACCTTTGTTCCCCCAAGTGTGTGGATTTTTCAGAATTGTCTTTTCTGCACTCTGCTGACCATGGGAAAACCCTGATCTTGGAGCTGTTTGAAGACCATATTAGTGGATGGGTTTTTTCCTTTCATTACAACATTTCCTCTCAAAATCTTCAGATGTTCTCCACCCTTCTCAACACTGATCAGTCTGTCCTGTGTCCCATTTCTCTGGCCTGTGCTGAGCACCTCCATTTGCTCATGATGCTTTTTAAAGGTGTCTCAGCTTTTGATCCCAGAGTTAGAGAATCATGAAATATCCTGAATTGGATCCACCAGGATCATCCAGTCCAACTCCTGGTCAGTTTTTATAAAATCTCCTTTATCACCAACCTTTGTTCCCCCAAGTGTGTGGATTTTTCAGAGTTGTCTTTTCTGCACTCTGCTGACCATGGGAAAACCCTGATCTTGGAGCTGTTTGAAGACCATGTTAGTGGATGGGTTTCTTCCTTTCATTACAACATTTCCTCTCAAAATCTTCAGAATTTATGGATGTACTCCATCTTTCTCAACACTATCAATCTGTCCTGTCCGTTTTCTGTCCTGTGTCCCATTTCTCTGGCCTGTGCTGAGCACCTCCATTTGCTCATGATGCTTTTTAAAGGTGTCTCAGCTTTTGACCCCAGAGTTACAGAATCATGAAATATCCTGAATTGGATCCACCAGGATCATCCAGTCCAATTCCTGGTCTTGTGGAGACATCCCAAAATCCAACCTTTTGGAGAGCAGTGTCCAAACACTCCTGGCAGCTTCAGGACCCTTGGGGGAAGAACCTTTCCCTGTACCCATCCCAAACCTCTCCTGCCACAGCTCCAGCCCTTCCCTTGGCTCTCAGCACTGGATTTTCATTGCTGTTTTCAATCTGTTGATTCCAAACTAACCAGCACCCATGTCTGAATCAGCTCACAACAGCAGCTGGAAAAGGAGGAGCAGAGTCCAGAGAGAATTAAGTGAGTAGTAATGCAATTAGCCTGATTGATTTACCCAGGTCTCTGGGATAAGGCCTAATGGGTGTCTTCCTCCTAAAGGAACCCTGAGTAAATCAGGAGCAGCTTGTTTTTCATGAAGCTTAGGGTAACATGGCCCCACACACAAATATTGAGGGTGATTTAGTGTGTGACTTTACACTGAGAGGATTTAGATCAGCTTGGGCAGAGTTAACTGTGGCCACTTGTATCTTTTAAAACCCTTCTTCACACCCTCCCTACCTGAAAGCCCATTTCTGCAGCAGGTGAGGACATGTTTTGGATTCCCTCTGGGAAGGCTGGGAGAGCTGATGAAAGCTGCTGAAAAACCCAGCATGCTGCTAAACAAGCCCCACCCTTCTTCTTGACATTGTTGGATTCCTCTTTGTTCCCAAGGATGGCAAGGCCTGAGGATTTGCTTACAGTTTTTCAGGCAGCTTGAGAAAAGTACAATGACAGCTGGGAGGTGGAAAAAAATGTGGGAATCTGCCTGAGAGTTTCTCCTTCTCTTTATCCAAATCATCTTTGTGGAGAGCAGGCAAAAAGCCAGGAATTTATTTGACCCAAGGTGGTGTCTCGGATCAGGGAAGCAGTTATTAAATAAGTGGCTGATCTGGCTGGGTGTGCACGCTTGGCTCGTGCAGTCACTGGGGATTGGGTTGGCTTTGGCCTCTGCCAGCTGCTCCCTGTCTCCCTGAGCTGGGGTGGTCATCCCTGGCCAGCAGGGAGCCTGGACACTGAGCTCAGGTGGAATCAGGTTGGAGGAATTGTTGGGTTTTGTGTTGAGTCTGACCCAAGGTTGGGCTGGGAGAGGATCTCGGTCAGATCTCACTCGGATCTCACCCAGTTTGCAGGCATGACTTGGGTCATGGCTGGTGGTCCCTGGCCAGCCCAGATTAAGCAGCTCCAAGGAGCCTGGACACTGAGCTCAGGTGGAATCAGGTTTGAGGAATTGTTGGGTTTGGGTTGAGTCTGACCCGAGGTTGGGCTGCGAGAGGATCTCGCCTGGTTTGCAGGCATGACTTGGGTCATGGCTGGTGGTCCCTGGCCAGCCCAGATTAAGCAACTCCAGAGAACCTGGACACTCAGCCCAGGTGCAGTCAGGTCAGTCAGCTTGAGGAATTGTTGGGTTTGGTTGAGTCTGACCCGAGGTTGGGCTGGGACAGGATCTCAGATCTCAGTCGGATCTCGCTTGGATCTCCCCCAGTTTGCAGCCATGACTTGGTCTCTTGCCTGCCCAGATTAAGCAACTCCAGGGAGCCTGGACACTCAGCCCAGGTGCAATCAGATCAGTCAGTTGGAGGAATTGTTGGGTTTGGGTTGGGTCAGTTGGAGGAATTGTTGGGTTTGGGTTGGGTCTGACCCAAGCTTGGGCTGTGAGAGGATCTCAGTTGGATCTCACCCAGTTTGCAGGCCTGACATGGGTCATAGCTGGTAGTCCCTGGCCAGCCCAGATGAGGCAGCTCCAGGGAGCCTGGACACTGAGCTCGGGTGAATCAGGTCAGTCAGCTGGAGGAATTGTTGATTTTTGTGTTGAGTCTGACCCGAGGTTGGGCTGCGAGAGGATCTCACCTGGTTTGCAGGCCTGACTTGGGTCATGGCTGGTGGTCCCTGGCCAGCCCAGATTAAGCAGCTCCAAGGAGCCTGGACACTCAGCCCAGGTGCAATCAGGTCAGTCAGTTGGAGGAATTGTTGGGTTTGGGTTGAGTCTGACCTGAGGTTGGGCTGGGACAGGATCTCAGTCAGATCTCACCTGGTTTGCAGGCCTGACTTGGGTCATGGCTGGTGGTGATTGCAACAGGGGCAGGCAAAGGGCTGCCTGGACAGGCACCTCCTGGAAAGGCTCCTCTGCCTCCACAGTCTGGTTCATGCTGAAATTGGATTCCTGCAGGTCTGGAATACTGAGTATGACTTGTGCTGTTTGCAGAGCCGGTTCTTCCAGAGCTTGAGAGCGGCTCTTGAAAAGGAGAATTTAAAGAAGGTTTCCTCTCGTTCAAGCTTTAACTCTCTGTGGGTTTTAAGGGGTTGATCTTGTTTTGATTTCAGCTTTGACATGTCTGTGCTCTGACTGCAAACAAGCCAACTCCACGTGTGAGACGGACGGCGCCTGCATGGTCTCAGTGTTCAACCTGGACGGTGTCAAACACCACGTTCGGACCTGCATCCCTGAGGCAAAACTGATTCCTGCTGGGAAACCCTTCTACTGTCTGAGTTCAGAGGATCTGCGTAATACTCACTGCTGCTACTCTGATTTTTGTAACAAAATTGATTTAATGGTTCCCAGTGGTAAGTAGAGAGTGAGATAAATCGTGTGTTTGAAGTGGGAGGAGAGGAGCTGTCTGTTTGGGATTGGGAATTTGGAGTTCTCAGCCTTGTTTTCACTTCTTCCCTTCAGTTGCTGCATGAACTTGAGCTCTGGGTTTATTTCCTTCATCTGTAAAGTGGAAATAACAAACTACTTCAAATTCAAATGGGAATGTGTTTGTTCCCTTTTTCACTGAGCTGGCCCTGCCTTTATCAGCTGATGTTGCTTCCCTTCCAAGACTCCAAATCTTTTCAGTGCTGAGCACAAGTAGAGGAACATTGCAGCAGCTTCAGAGCAAAGTGTGTGGGGAGGAAGGTGCCTGTGTTCAGAACCATGCAGGGGAAGCAGCCCTGCCTCTGAGTGAGGCTGTGGGAAACTTCTGCTTCTCATCCCTGGGACAGAGAGGGCATGTGGTGCTTCCTCACACCTCCTACTTTCTGTTTTGGGCTGGTTTTTAGTGGGTGCTGGGAAGACTGCAGAGTCATTTTCCTTGGGAGCAGTGGGGAGGTCTCATCTGTGCTCAAAACAACAAATTATTGTCTTCAGGTTTGCTTCTGTAGCACTTGAAAGGAATCCCCAGAATAGATGGAAAGTCACAGTTTAGTGGTGCCTTTGAACTAGGAAGGTGGTTGGGTTAAAGAGTATAAGGAATTCTGCAGCAGATGGAAACTGTAGGAAAATCCACAGAGGCAGAGAATGTCACAACCTGATATTTGACCAGGTTCAGTTCACTGTTGCAGGGAAAAAGGGAGCAGGGAGCCCTGGCCAACTGGTTGAGTTCAAATAGGAGGTGAACTGCAGAGTGTTCTGGAAAATCAGCCCAGAACTCCTGTCTAAGAGAATGAATGAACAGCCCACAATCCCTGATCCCACAAAACTTCTTTTTGAGGTTTCAGCTGCATTTTGCCTGCTTGACGATCAGCCCCACCTTAACACTTGAATTAATATATCCTCAGGCTAAAATTGCCCAGGCTCTGAGAGAGCAGTAAAACACTCAAAAGTCCTCAAAGCAATGATAATTTCCTCAAAATCTCTGTTTGTTTTTCTCTTCCCAAGGACACCTGAAAGACAACGAGCCCCCATCGAGCTGGGGCCCGGTGGAGCTGGTGGCAGTGATCGCCGGGCCCGTGTTCCTCGTGTTTGTCGTCATGATCATCGTGGTCTTCGTGTTCCACCACCACCAACGGGTCTATCACAACCGCCAGAGGCTGGACATGGAGGATCCTTCTTGTGAAATGTGCCTTTCCAAGGACAAGACCTTGCAAGATCTGGTCTATGATCTCTCCACCTCCGGCTCTGGCTCAGGTATTGCGAGATGATGGGACGTGACCGGTGAGAAGTTGCTGTTGTCTCTTTGGGCTGGTGGTTGCCACAGCTTTGCTGCCTCAGAGCCTCTTCAGGGGCTCTGGCATGAGGAACTTGAAGGGATGTTTAAATTCAGTCTCATGTCTGTTCAGGTAGGGGCAATAGTTAAATTCCACCTTAACTGCAAGAGCAAAGAGCTGCATCTGTTCCCCATTTAGCCTTGGAGCAGGGTTTGGCTTGAAAACAGCCATGAACTTCTAACCTGTGTATTGTTGGATGTCACCTGCATCAAAGCTGCAGGAAATTGGGGAAGATCCCAGCAGATCAACATTTTACAGTGCAAATAGCTCATTTCATCCCAAAGAACCCTTGGGTCTTCCCAGGTGGATGATGTGCAGTGTTTGCTTCTGTAGCACTTGAAAGGAATCCCCAGAATAGATGGAAAGTCACAGTTTAGTGGTGCCTTTGAGCTAGGAAGGTTAAAGAATATAAGGAATTCTACAGCTGTAGGAAAATCCACAGAGGCAGAGAATGTCACAACTTGATATTTGACCAGGGAATAAACCTTCAGCAGCACATCTGCTGCTAGATATAAAATATTTGGGATCTTTTCTATGTATGCCGTGGGCAGGTGAGCTCAATGCTTTCTGTGAGCAATGGCAGCAATGTTGGGACTCCTTTCTTAAGATAAATTTGGGGGGATTTCTGCTTTTTGGCAGAAAGTGACTTCAAGTTCCATTCTTTGCATGTTGAGGCTGCAGTTCCTTTCATGTGTCATGGAGCAGAATTTCCCCAACTGCTCCTTGCTGGATCTCTGCTTCAAAGCAAAATTCAGATGCTGCCCAAGAACTGGCACGTCCCACACAGGAGCTGCCACCATTCCCTGCTTTGGGTCTTGCTCAGGCTCCCAGTTGTTATCAAATGTAAAATCTGCTGGGTTTCAGGACATTTTTCAGCCTCTGGTGTTTCAGGAGGTTTTTTGGTACCACAGTGTAGGAATGTGCCCCCTGTTGACAGAGTGACCAAATTATCCTTTGTCTCCTTAAAAAGGGAAAAAAGCTCAGAAGTTCCTTTCCTCAGTTAGCAAGGAAGACACCTCATAGGACCTGAGGGACTTCACCTCAAACTTCAGGATAGCCAATTGGACAGGAGCCAGAAATCCCACCTGAGCAATTCACTAGAAAAAGAAGAGAACAAAGGAACTGATTGCTTTTGTGGGATGTTTTACCAGGAGCAAGATCCTCGAGTTTTCTATATAAAGAGATTTATTATTTTGCCTTTTATTAAAACTTTTCCGTTTCCAACACCACCACAGAAAAGCCATCCTGCTGATTTTATGCCTTCTGAGGTAGCTGAGCTATCCTGGGTGTGAAATAATTCCCCAAGAGCTTCTGAGACCTGGCTTCTATCACCTCAGGGGTTGATTCCTTCCTTTCCTTGTCCCCAGGCTTGCCTCTGTTTGTGCAGCGGACGGTGGCTCGGACCATTGTCCTTCAGGAGATCATTGGCAAAGGCCGCTTTGGGGAGGTGTGGAGGGGCAGGTGGCGTGGGGGTGACGTGGCTGTGAAGATCTTCTCGTCACGTGAGGAACGTTCCTGGTTCAGGGAGGCAGAGATCTACCAAACAGTGATGCTGAGGCACGAGAACATCCTGGGATTCATTGCTGCAGATAACAAAGGTAAGAGGTGCCTCAAGCCTAGAGCAGAGGCTTCACCACACACCCTTTCCAAGAAGTTTTCTCTAATTTCCAAGCTAAACCTCCCGTGGTGTGACTTTAGGCCATTTCCTCTGGTCCTGTTTCTTGTTACCTCACCTGGCTCCATCCTCCTGTCAGAGGGAGAAGGTCACCCCTGAGCCTCCTTCAGGTGGAGCCCTCCAGCTCCCTCAGCTGCTCTTCAGAATTATCCATTCCCCAGCTTCATTGCCCATCTCTGGTCACATTCCAGCAGCTCCATCCTCCTGCCAAGAAGTTGATCAGAGTGAGAGGGTCACCCCTGAGCCTTCTTTTCTTCAGGTTGAGCCCTCCAGCTCCCTCAGCTGCTCTTCACAAGTTATCCACACCCTTCCCCAGCTCCATTGCCCGTCTGTGGTCACATTCCAGCACCTCCATCCTCCTGTCAAGTTCATCAGAGTGAGAACGTCACCCCTGAGCCTTCTTTTCTTTAGGTTGAGCCTTCCAGCTCCTTCAACTGCTCTTCACAAGTTATCCACACCCTTCCCCAGCTCCATTGTCCATCTCTGGTCACACTCCAGCACCTCCACATCTTTCCTGTCATGGGGGATTAAAGCTGATTAATTCAGCTTCTCTGGACCTCTACACTGCCCAAAACTCCTCCAGGATTCGAGCTGTTGCCTCACCAGTGCCTGGCACAGGAGGAAAAATCACTGCTCTGGTCCTGCTGGCCACACTATGACTGATTTGAGCCATTTCTTAACTCACCCCTGTCGAGCTGCAACCTCACCCAGTCCCAAAAACCTGTGGGATGCTCAGTGGCCATTTCTACTCTGGATCTGCCTGAGCTCCATCTCTTTCCTGTTGCAGATAACGGGACATGGACTCAGCTGTGGCTGGTCTCTGACTACCACGAGCACGGCTCTCTCTTCGATTACCTGAACCGCTACACGGTCACCATCGAGGGCATGATCAAGCTGGCCCTGTCTGCTGCCAGCGGGCTGGCCCACCTGCACATGGAGATTGTGGGCACTCAGGGTAAAAACTAAATTGGGAAATTGGGAATTCTCAAGGGGAGGATAAAGCAGGATTGCGGAGAGGAGCTTGTGATGGTGTTCGCAGGGGTTCTTGGATGAGGGAAGTGGGGAAAATTTTGGGATGGGGCACTGCAGACCCTCAGCACATCCCTGTGACTGTGTTCACAGGGGTCTTAGGATGAGGGAGGAGATGAGGATCTGACTCCATGTTTCAGAAAGCTTGATTTATTATTTTATGATATATATTACATTAAAACTATACTAAAAGAATAGAAGAAAGGGTTTCATCAGAAGAATAGAATAGCAAAGAATGATAACAAAGGTTTGTGGCTCAACTGGGCTGTGATTGGCCATTAATTGCAAACATCCAAAATGGGCCAATCAAAGATTCACCTGTTGCATTCCACAGCAGCAGATAATCAGTGTTTACATTTTGTTCCTGAGACCTCTCAGCTTCTCAGGAGGAAAAATCCTAAAGAAAGGATTTTTCATGAAAGATGTCTGTGACAGGAGCTGATGTGCTGTGCAGCAAACCCTGCCTGAGTCAGCCCAGCTTCATCTGGTGGTTCTGGAGCAGAAATAGAGCGATTGCTTTGGCTGGCTGTGAAGTGGGTTAACCCAGGAGTTATATCACCATTTCACATCCCATCCTAAAATTGGCGCTGCCTGGGTGGGATGTGAGCGCAGGCAGAAGCAGAATCACAAACTTCTGACGTCTGCACCTATGCTGGGATGTGGAGTTTACATCCCTCTTGAGGCCTCTGCGTGCCACTGCATCAGTGACGCCTCCAAAACACAGAATCGAAGAATTATCACAGAATCAATCACAGAATCACAGAATTGCAGAATCAATCACAGAATCAATCACAGAATCAATCACAGAATCAATCACAGAATGACAGAATTACAGAATCAATCACAGAATCAATTACAGAATCGCAGAATCAATCGCAGAATCAATCACAGAATCAATCACAGAATCACAGAATCAATCGCAGAATCAATCACAGAATCAATCACAGAATCACAGAACTACAGAATCAATCACAGAATCAATCACAGAATTACAGAATCAATCACAGAATTACAGAATCACAGAATCAATTACAGAATTGCAGAATCAATCGCAGAATCAATCACAGAATCACGGAATCAATCACAGAATCAATCACAGAATTACAGAATCAGTCACAGAATTACAGAATCACAGAATCAATCACAGAATCAATCACAGAATTACAGAATCAATTACAGAATCACAGAATTACAGACTCACAGAATTACAGAATCACAGAATCAATCACAGAATCAATCACAGAATCAATCACAGAATTACAGAATCAATTACAGAATCAATCACAGAATTACAGAATCACAAAATCAATCACAGAATAATGAGATTGGAAGAGATCTCTAGGATCATAAAGTCCAACTTATGCCCTAAAACCTCAACTAGACTATAGCACCATGTCCAGTCTTTTTTTAAACACATCCAAAGCTGGTGATTGTACCTCCTCCCTGGGAAGAGCATTCCAGTACATTTTGAGCTTTTCCCTGCTCTGTTCCTTATGAATCTAAACAGGAAAAAGTGTTGCAACAGCGGCTTTAACGCCCTGAAATCCAGTTCTGCCTCTGTGCCAGTTCAACAAATGGATTTCCCCAGCTTGTGATGGTGTTCACAGGGGTCTGAGGATGAGGGAAGAGACAAGGATCTGACTCCATGTTTCAGAAGGCTGATTTATTATTTTATTATATATATTGTATTAAAACTATACTAAAACAATAGAAGAAAGGATTTCATCAGAAGGTTAGCTAAGAAAAAAAAAAAAGAATGAATAACAAGAGAGTTATTCAAGTCTGAGCCAGCTGACTGTGATTGGCCATTAATTAGAAACAACCACATGAGACCAATCACAGATCCACCTGTTGCACTCCCCAGCAGCAGATAATCAATGCTTACATTTTGTTCCTGAGGCCTCACAGCTTCTCAGGAGGAAAAATCCTAAGAAAAACATTTTTCACAAAAGATGTCCGTGACAGACCCTTGCTGCTTTTTATTTTGCTCTGCTAGGAAAACCTGGGATTGCTCACAGAGACCTGAAGTCCAAGAATATTTTGGTGAAGAAGAACGGCACGTGCGCCATCGCTGACCTCGGCCTGGCCGTGCGGCACGACTCCGTCACCGACACCATCGACATCGCCCCCAACCAAAGGGTTGGAACCAAACGGTGAGAAAATGCATTTGGGTGCCTGGAAATGGTTGAGCACTGGGGGAATTCTCTGAATTTAGCATTTCCTGGTGTCTTGCAGTGTGTTTTGTGCCCAAATTGATGCCAAAGGGATGTTCCAGGTGAAGGCATTTGGGTGCCTGGAAATGGTTGAGCTCTGGGTTGAATTCTCTGAATTTAGCATTTTCTGGTCCTTGCAGTGTGTTTTCTGCCCAAATTGATGCCAAAGGGATGTTCCAGGTGAAGGCATTTGGGTGCCTGGAAATGCGTGAGCTGTAGGTTGAGTACTGGGAGAATTCTCTGATTTTGGCATTTCCTGGTGTCCTGCAGTGTCAGTTTTGTACCTGAGTTGATGCTAAAGGGATGTTGCAGGTGAAGGCATTTGGGTGGCTGGAAATGCCTGAGCTGTGGGTTGAGCACTGGGGGAATTCTCTGAATTTAGCATTTCCTGGTGTCCTGCAGCGTGTTTTGTGCCCAAATTGATGGCAAAGGGATGTTGCAGGTGAGGGCATTTGGGTAGCTGGAAATGCCTGAGCTCTGGGTTGAGCACTGGGAGAATTCTGAATTTAGCATTTCCCAGTGTCTTGCAGCGTGTTTTGTGCCCAAATTGATGGCAAAGGGATGTTGCTGGTGAAGGCATTTATGTGGTTGGAAATGCCTGAGCTGTGGGTTGAGCACTGGGGGAATTCTCTGATTTTGGCATTTCCTGGTGTCCTGCAGTGTCAGTTTTGTACCTGAGTTGATGCTAAAGGGATGTTGCAGGTGAAGGCATTTGGGTGGCTGGAAATGCCTGAGCTCTGGGTTGAGCACTGGGAGAATTCTGAATTTAGCATTTCCCAGTGTCTTGCAGCGTGTTTTGTGCCCAAATTGATGGCAAAGGGATGTTGCTGGTGAAGGCATTTATGTGGCTGGAAATGCCTGAGCTGTGGGTTGAGCTCTGGGTTGAATTCTCTGAATTTAGCATTTCTCAGTGTCTTGCAGCATGTTTTGTGCCCAAATTGATGGCAAAGGGATGTTGCAGGTGAGGGCATTTGGGTAGCTGGAAATGCTTGAGCTATGAGTTGAGCACTTGGAGAATTCTCTGAATTTAGCATTTCCTGGTGTCCTGCAGCATCAGTTTTGTGCCTGAGTTGATGTTCGCATGTTTCAGGTGAAGGCATTTGGGTGGCTAGAAATGCCTGAGCTGTGGGTTGAGCACTGGGGGAATTCTCTGAATTTAGCATTTTTCAGTGCCTTGCAGTGTCAGTTTTGTGCCCAAATTGATGCCAAAGGGATGTTCCAGGTGTCACCACGCTGGGAGGTGTGGGCCAGCCATCTACACCTGGCACCAGGAGCTCATTTAATACATCACAACAAGCTTGGCCTCACTAAAGCCTTTGGGACTTTCTGGTGGGAGCCTGATGTAGTTTTGGGACATTTCTACCTCTTTTCCCAGCTTGGTGTTATTCTTGAGTTATTTTTTTCACTCTGTTAGATCACAGGGCCCAGTTCTGTTCTGATGCCAGTAGAGCTTTTTCTGCTGGGAAGAGCTGTGTGGGAAAACCAATCATTTCCTGTATTCCAGAAAATTCCCTCTCAGAATGAAAATATTTTTTTCCTTTTTCTGTGCAGATACATGGCCCCAGAAGTCTTGGATGAAACCATCAACATGAAACATTTTGATTCATTTAAATGTGCTGATATCTACGCCTTGGGCTTGGTCTACTGGGAGATTGCCCGGAGGTGCAATGCAGGAGGTAAAAGTCCTGTCCTTTGTGTGCCTGGACCACTGGCCATGCTTGCTCCTGGGTCTCCCCCCAGCCTTGGGGTTCCATTGATGAGGAGGAAGGAGGTTTGATCAGATTTGGGAGGTTTGAGGGAGAGCAGGGCTGTGGGAGGACACGTCCCTGTGTGTTGTCACCAAGAAGTGACTCATGAGTGCTGCTAAGCCCAGCCAGTGTTGGGTCAAGGCTGTTGGTGCTCCCAGTGGTGGCTGGTGTTCCTTTGGATGGATTTTCAGGAAATGCTGGTGCTGATTGCTGGGGGACTCCCCCAGATCAGTAGAAATGTCTTGGCACGTGCAGCTGCAGCCTCATCCCACGTGTGACAGCCCCACAGCGACCCTGGCGCCTTGCTGGGAGGTGTTGATCCCAGCCTGCTGACTCTGTTCCAGTTTAGGCAGCTGCATTTTATTTCCCTGAATTTTTCTTGTTCACTCCAATTCCAGATTCTTCATTTCTGTTCTAAATAACTGCAAAGTGTTGACGCATCTCAGCAGTGAGTCATGGAGCCCAAACCTCCGTCCGTCTGTCTTTAGCAAGCACAGTGTCTGTGGTCCCTGCTCCCAGGAATTTCATTTTTCCCTGCTCTGCCTTTCAGGTATCCATGAGGAGTATCAGCTTCCCTACTATGACCTTGTACCCTCTGATCCTTCCATTGAGGAGATGAGGAAGGTTGTGTGTGACCAGAAGTTGCGGCCAAACATCCCAAACTGGTGGCAGAGCTATGAGGTGAGGTCTGCTTTCATCTCCATTCCTCTCCTGTGAGGAAAGGCTGAGAGAACTGAGATTGTCCAGCCTGGAGAGCAGAAGCTTTGGGGCGACCTGATTGTGGCCCTGCAGTATTTGAGGAAGTCTGCAGGAAAAAGGAGGGGAGAACCTTTCCAAGGAGTTCCAGGACAAGAGGGAATGGCTTCCCAGTGCCAGAGGGCAGGGCTAGGTGGGATTTTGGGAAGAAATTCCTTCCTGTGAGGGTGGTGAGGCCCTGGCACAGAAGCTGGGGCTGCCTCTTCCCTGAAAGAGTCCAAGGTTGGATGGGGCTTGGACAACCTGGGATAGTGGAAGATGAGATTTAGGATCTCTTCCAACTCAAACCACTCCACGATTCCCCCAGGATAAGACAACAAATTTTGTAAGATGTGCTCTGATTTTGGGGGATGTGGAGGCTGTGCCAGTGCCCAGGCAGAGCAGCAGCCTGGCAGACCCACGTGGGCTCAGGGGAAGAGCAGAGCTCTGACATTTGCTGTCATTTCTTGGCCAGGCACTACGAGTGATGGGCAAGATGATGCGGGAGTGCTGGTACGCCAACGGAGCCGCTCGGCTCACTGCCCTCCGCATCAAGAAAACCCTCTCCCAGCTCAGTGTCCAGGAAGATGTGAAAATTTAGGCTCTGAGCCTCAACAGGAGGAAACTGCACAGGAGCTGCTGTGCTAGAGTAGACATGTGATGGAGGCCTACCTCGTGTTTCAGCCCAACCTACTGCTACAACCAGACAGCGGGACCTGCAGGCTGCTAGGCAGGGGGACGGAGCCTACGGAACCGCTCTCTTCCCTGCTTGGGTATGAAACAATCCAAAACCTTTTTGTGATCACCTCCTGAGAGCGTGGAGACTTGAAAGGGACTTCACCCGAGGGATCTCAGCCATGATCCTAACTCTTTGTTCCTTGAAAGGAAATCCCTGTAAAGTTGAGTGTGCGTTGAGCACCCGTTGATGTGCTCGGTGCCGGGAGCGGGAAGGGAAAGGGAAGGTTTTTCTTGCCGTACTCCCGAGGATTTTTCCAGGGACTGGCACGTTGATGCAGAAAAAGCAAAACAAATGGTGCTCTCTTCCAAGAGGCTGAGCCGGAACAGTTGATCAGCTTCACAACAACCGTTCTCCCTCCTTTTCTTAAGCTTGAAAAAAATCCAACCGGGCTCCGCGCCGGGGCCGCCCCGGTGTGTGCATGCGCGAGGCGCGCGTGTCCCCGTGCCTGGTCATCTCCTCCATAGCCGTGCGGTGTCTCTGCCTGTGGGTGGCTCATCTCTGTCCGTGCTTCCTGTGCATGTGCAAATCTCGAGTGTCCCGTTTGTGAGCTGTTTGCTGGTGCTCTCCGTGCTGAGTCGTGAGCCTCGTGGAGCTTGGACAGGCTGCTGCAGAGCGGATCCCCGGCTCCCCGATGGGCGCCGCCACAACGTCCCATCAGGTTGCCTCACTGCCACCCCCCTTTCCCTTTTTTTTAAGATGAAACAAATAAGGAACTGAGAATCACTCCTGGAATCCAGGTTTTATTGTCTTGAGCCCCTGAGGTTTGTAATTCTTGGTAGATGGGAGTGAGTTGTGTCAGAGGTGGAGCAGGTGCTGTGGGGGAATGCAGGACTCAGTTCCCAACTCCAGCACCCAGGCAGATTTCTGGGGACCTGGTGGTGCAGCAGGACAGAGTGGCTGGACAGTGGCCTGGCTGAACATGAGCCAAGAGGTGGCCAAGAACATGCCCAGGTAGCCAAGCAGGCCAATGGCTCCTGGCCTGGATCAGGAATGGTGTGGCCAGCAGGAGCAGGGAGATCTTCCTCTGTACTTTACATTAGTGAGGCTGCACCCTTCCCTTTTTTTAAGATGAAACAATTAAGGAACTGAGAATCACTCCTGGAATCCAGGTTTTTTGGTCTTGAGCCCCTGGGGTTTGTAATTCTGGGTAGAGGGGAGTGAGTTGTGTCAGAGGTGGAGCAGGCGCTGTGGGGGAATGCAGGACTCAGTTCTCCTGGGAACACAATTCCCAACACCCAGGGAGATTTCTGGGGATCTGATAGTGCAGCAGGACAGAGTGGCTGCACAGTGGCCTGGCTGAACATGAGCCAGAACATGAGCCCAGGTGGCCCTGGATTAGGAATGGTGTGGCCAGCAGGACCAAGGAGACCATTCTTCTTCTTCTGTCCTTGGCACTGGTGAGGTCACAACTTTTCCTTTTTTTTAAGATGAAACAAATAAGGAACTGAGAATCACTCCTGGAATCCAGGTTTTTTTTTGTCTTGAGCCCCTGGGGTTTGTAATTCTTGGTAGATGGGAGTGAGTTGTGTCAGAGGTGGAGCAGGCGCTGTGGGGGAATGCAGGACTCAGTTCCCAACTCCAGCACCCAGGCAGATTTCTGGGGACCTGGTGATGCAGCAGGACAGAGTGGCTGGACAGTGGCCTGGCTGAACATGAGCCAAGAGGTGGCCAAGAACATGCCCAGGTAGCCAAGCAGGCCAATGGCTCCTGGCCTGGATCAGGAATGGTGTGGCCAGCAGGAGCAGGGAGATCTTCCTCTGTACTTTACATTAGTGAGGCTGCACCCTTCCCTTTTTTTTAAGATGAAACAAATAAGGAACTGAGAATCACTCCTGGAATCCAGGTTTTTTGGTCTTGAGCCCCTGGGGTTTGTAATTCTGGGTAGAGGGGAGTTGAGTTGTGTCAGAGGGGGAACAGGCACTGTGGGGACTCAGTTCTCCTGGGAACACAATTCCCAGTTCCAGCACCCAGACAGATTTCTGGGGACCTGATAGTGCAGCAGGATGGAGTGAACATGAGCCAGCAGCGTGCCCAGGTGGCCAAGCAGGCCAAAGGCTCCTGGCCTGGATCAGGAATGGTGTGGCCAGCAGGAGCAGGGACATCATTCTGTCCCTGTACTCGGCACTGCTGAGGTCACCCCTCGAGTGCTGTGTCCAGTTCTGGCCCCTCAGTTTGGGAAGGATGCAAAGGGGAGGACAAAGAGGCTGGAGAGGGGCTTGAACAACCCCTGTGAGGAGCCCTGAGGGAGTTTGGGGTGCTCAGCCTGGAGAAAAGGAGGCTCAGGGGTGATTTTATCCCTGAAGGTGGCTCTGCTCAGGTGGGGTTGGGCTCTGCTCCCACACAGAAGAGGGCACAGCCTTAAGCTGCTCCAGGGGAAGTTTTGGTTGGACATCTGAAAAAAATCCTTCACTGAAAGAGTGATTGAGTGGAATCACACTGAAAGAGTGGAATCATCAGCCCAGGGAGGTGCAGGAGTCCCTGAATGTGTTTAAAAATGGCACTCATGGTTTAGCTGATGAGGAGGTGTTGGGTTAGGGCATAGGTTGGACTTGATGATCTCCAAGGTCTTTTCCAGCCTGGCTGATTCTGTGATCTGAGTTCTGGGGGTTCCTCCCAGCAGGTGTGGGTTGGGAAATCAACATCCATCTTTTTAATCTAGGTGTATAAATATCTCCTAATGTGGAAGTGGCTGTGTCTCAGTGTGGGGTGGGGGGATCTGCATGGGTTTTCTTTTGATTCAAGGCCGAATCCAGGTGGGGGAGAGGTGGGGTGACTACAGAGACTCTGGAAGTGACAATTGTGGCTGCCCTGATGACTTTGGCAGTCCAGAAAGATCTGTGGTGTGGAGGTCAGGTCTGCAGTAGAGAACTCTGAAGCCATAACTTTTAACTGGAGTGGTTTTGATTATTATTTTTTTAATTATTATTATTGTTATTATTATTATTGTTGTTGTTGTTGTTTTCTGGGAGGGTCTGGATTTTAACTTTTTTGAATCTTGTTAATTCTTTCTAAGAGCAGAAAAAAACAATCTCTAATTATTACCTCTTGACCTGTTGGTTTGTAAAGAAATCACTGCAAAAAAAAACAAAAAAACAAAAAAAAGGAAAAAAAACCAAATGCACAGCTCGATTTACACTGGAACTGTTTCTACTCTGACCTTGCTCCTGCTCTCAAAGGTGAGGTTTCATCTCTGCTCTGGCTGCCAGGGTTGTCTTTATTTCAGTCCCTGTGTTCTTGCTGTCTGTCCCTGTCCGTGTGTCCCTCTCCCCGATTCCCTGTGTGTCCATGACCTTGTACAGAGTGAGGAGTGTGGGTTGGGTGGGTTTGGAATCATTTTAGGAGCTGGTTTGCACCCCCCAAAGGAGTTTTTGGCAGCGTGGATCTGCCCTGGGAGCAGAACTGGGGTTCCCCTGTGTCCCCCCCCAGCTTGTCCTGAGTCACATCTCAGCCAGAGCTTCCCATGCACATCCCTTAAACTTAAACCTGCATTTAGGACCAAGGGGGCACTTGCAGAACCTAAATGTCAGTTTAGCCCAGTTAAACCTGGACTTGGAAGCCAAGGGGGTCACTTGCAAGCCCTCAATGCAGGTTTAGCCCAGTTAAACCTGGACTTGGAAGCCAAGGGGGTCACTTGCAAGTGCTCAGTGCAGGTTTAGCCCAGTTAAACCTGCATTGGAAGCCCTAGATGTCAGTTTAACCCATCTAAACCTGGACTTGGAAGCCAAGGGGGTCACTTGCAAGCCCTCAATGCAAGTTTAACTCATTTAAACTTGGACTTGGAAGCCCTAAATGTCAGTTTAACTCATCTAAAGCTGGACTTAGAAGTCGAGGGTATCACTTGCAAGCCCTCAGTGCAGGTTTAGCCCAGTTAAACCTGCACTGGAAGCCCTAAATGTCAGTTGAACCCATCTAAAGCTGGACTTAGAAGCCAAGGGGGTCACTTGCAAGCCCCAAATGCAAGTTTAACTCATTTAAACCTGGACTTGGAAGCCCTAAATATCAGTTGAACCCATCTAAAGCTGGATTTAGAAGCCAAGGGGGTCACTTGCAAGCCCCAAATGCAAGTTTAACTCATTTAAACCTGCATTGGAAGCCCTCAATGCAAGTTTAACCCATTTAAACCTGGACTTAGAAGCCAAGGGAATCCCTTGCAAGCCCAAAACTCAGTTAAACCTCAGTTTAACCCATCTAAAGCTGGATTTAGAAGCCGAGGGGTCCCTGCAGGCTGCTGGAACAGGCCCGGGGCTGGGAGCTGGGGCAGGCAGGAGGGGCCAGGGCACAGCTCAAGCTCCCCTTGGCTCCCCCATCCCTCTTCCCACAGCTCTGAAACTCGCACTGAACTCGCCCCCTCCAACTGTAGCCACACTGCACCTGCCTCAGCTCCAAACCAAGCAGGGGAAAAGACGAGGTGAGGAGGGAAACATCCCTCCCAGCAGGATTTTAGGGCTGAAATCTTCAGGAGAGGTGGGGAAAAGCCAGCGGGGAAGGAGCTAACGCTGACCATGTAGCATTTACACAGCACTTTTCTCATGCAAAATCGGTGCCCGGGGGGCGCCAGTGCTCGCAGAGCTGTCGGGATTTGCTGCTTTGCCTCCCAAAAAGTTGCAGCAGCTCTGGGGAGGGGGGGAAAAAAAGGAGCAAAATCTGCATTTTATGTAGGATAAGGAAAGGGGGGGTCCATCAGCGGTACGTGGCTGCAGGACAGGACTCTTGGTACTTCTCTGCCCCTTTTTTTGATTTGTTTGGTTTTGTACATTTTTTTTTTCTTAGCAAAGGACTGTAAGAAAATAGCCACTTAGCCACTTTACCTCTTCAGTATGCAAAATGTACATACGGTGTAAGATAGGAAATCTTTTGTTTAATATAAAAAAAAAAAAAAACAACCAGGCTGTCGATTTCTGCTGTACATTATTAAAAGTTTGTTTTATTCATGTGAGGTGTTGCAATCTCAGTTCACTGGGAAGGGGTGGGAATTGGAGCCCCTCACATCATCTCTTTAGGAATCCTGGTTCAAACATTTTAATGTTGAATATTCTCATTTTTAGTGAATATGAAGCTTCCAACAGCCACCAGCACAGTGGAGGTGACACAAAGAGGTGACAGGTGGGATTTTCCACCCAGCTGAACTTGGAGCTCCCACTCAGGCAAAGACAGCAGGAAGAAGAAATAAATAATTTATTTATTCGCAGAGAATAAATAAATTTGGAGATTTATACCTGGAGATCCCCTCAGAGCATCCCTGGGTACAGTGGGCACTTCCTCTGGAGCTCCAAGGAAAGAGAAATCCCACAGCAAACTCCAAAATCCTGTTTGCTCCCAGGGTAAACGGTGCTGCATGAACTGCAGCGTTCATTCCTTAATTAGAACCTCCTGCTAATGAGTTGTGAGCGGATCAAGGGCAAAATCTGCCGAGGCCTGGGGTCCCCCCCGGGCTCAGACAAGGTGGGGAGGGGGAGGCACCATCTGGGCTTTGTCTGAAGCTCCCCAGGAAAATCCAGCCCCATCCTGCAGCGCTGAGATCAGAATATGGGGAATTTTAAAGCAAGATTTTTTGGGGAATTTTAAAGGAAAAAATCTTTGGGAATTTTAAGGCAGAAATTTTGGGAATTTTAAAGCAGAATTTTGGGGGATTTTAAAGCAGAATTTTTGGCGAATTTTAAAGCAAAATCTGTCTCCTCCTCCAGGGAAAACAATCTGGGGCGGCTGCAGCCGAGGGGCCAAGCCACGACCAAATTTTGGGAACAAGATGGGGTCATTCCTGCTGGTTTGGTGACTCAGGGTGGGTGATGGCCTCAATCCCATCCTTCCCCCAGCAATTCCAGCCCAGAGCAGCTCAGCTCCTGCAGCAAATTTGTCTCCTGGTAACCCCAGGCCGGGCTGTGGGCGGGAGGTTTGGGTGGAACGCCAAGCGGGGATTGTTACGATCTTCAAATTTTTTTTTTTTTTGGCAAATTTTAAACAAACATTTGGGCAAAGCTCTGGACTGCAGCTGGAAAATTCCCGCTGCCCGGGAGCTGCCGGAGCCTCCGGGAATTGTTCTTCCCTCCGTGTCCAGCTCAGCTGGGATCGTGCAGGAGCAGCTCCAATCCCGGGCTTGGGGCCGCTCCTGCCCCAGTCCTGCCTCCCGTTCAATCCCAAATGCGGGTTTGGGGATGTGAATGTGCTGGGGAGCAGCAGAGCCTGGGTTGGTTTTGCTCTGGTTTCTCCCCAAATCATTCCTGGGGTGATCCCTGGATCCCTCCTCGCTGCTTCCCGTGATATTCCCAGCAGCAGCATCGCACCCTGCGCCCTCCTCAGGGCACCGCCTCACCCGGGTTCTACTGCCCCAAGGAGCCCGTGGTGTCCCTGAGGATGTGCCCAGGACCCTCCCTCAGACCCCCACGCTGGAGTTCTGGGGCATCTCCGTGCAGAACTTCATGAAGGGACCCCCCTATGGACCCCCACGGGGTCCCTGAGCTGGACCCTCACACCAGACCCCACTCTGGATTCCCTGAGGGTCACCGAGCAGGACCCTCACACCAGACCCCCCCTATGGACTCCCATGGGGTTCCTGAGCAGGACCCTCACACCAGACCCCCCCTATGGACTCCCACGGGGTCCCTGAGCTGGACCCTCACACCAGACCCCACTCTGGATTCCCTGAGGGTCACCGAGCAGGACCCTCACACCAGACCCCCCCTATGGACCCCCATGGGGTCCCTGAGCAGGACCCTCACACCAGACCCCCCCTATGGACTCCCATGGGGTTCCTGAGCAGGACCCTCACACCAGACCCCCCCTATGGACTCCCACGGGGTCCCTGAGCTGGACCCTCACAGCAGACCCCTCTGTGGACCCCCCGAGGGTCACCGAGCAGGACCCCGGTGGAACCTCCCCCCCTGGACCCCCGCAGGATCCCTAAGAAGGAACCCCAATTGTTCTGTCCTGCTGGACCCCACACAAGGGGACCCCCCGTGGGACCTCCATGGGGACCCTGAGCACAGTGAGGACACCCCCCCACTGGAACCGAGCAGGACCCTGACACCGGACCCCCTCCCTGCACCTCCAGGGGGTCCCCAAGCAGGATCCCCCCACTTAAACCCCCACTGCACCTCCATGAGGCCCCCAAGTAGGACCCTCACACTGGACCCCCCACATTGGACCTCCACAGAACCCTCACTGGACCTCAATGGGGTCCCTGAGAAGGACCCCCCCCACCCCTCAGGACCCCCCACTAGACCCTCATGGGGACCCTGAGCAGGACCCCCCCCCCGGGGTCCCCGAGTGGGATCCTCCCCACTGGACCCGAGCAGGACCTTCATACTGGACCCCCATGGGGACCCAGAGCAGGAACCCCACCACTGGATCCCCCACTTGATCCCCATGGTGTCCCCGAGCAGGACCCTCACACCAGACCCCCTCCCTGGACCTCAATGGGGTCCCCGAGCAGGACCCTCACACCAGACCCCCTCCCTGGACCTCAATGGGGTCCCCGAGCAGGACCCTTACACCGGACCCCCCCACTGGACCTCCATAGACCCCCCCAATGGACCTCAATGGGGTCCCTGAGAAGGACCCCACCACTGGACCCTCCACTGTTCCTCCATGGGGTCCCCAAGCAGGACCCTCCCCACTGGACCCCCATGGGTTCCCCGCGTGGGACCCTCTCACCGGACCCCCTCACTGGACCCCCACAGGGACCCCAAGCAGCCAAGCAGGACCCCCCACCACTGGACCCCCCTATGACCCCTATGGGGTCCCCAAGCAGGATCCCCGTCCACTGTCCCCTCCCGGGGGTCCCCTCACCCCGGACCCCCCGAACTCCCCGCGGTCCCGCCCCGTGCCCGGGGAGCCGCCGGCCCCAGCCGGGCCCTGGGCGTGGTTTATCCCCAAAGCCGCGCTCTAACGCCCAAGCGGGCGTGTCCGGCCCCAAAAGGGGCGGGTCCCTTGGTGTCCCCACCCCCAGGGTCCATATAGCGGCTCCCGGCACGGCCCGGCCCGGCCATGACCCTGCGGCGGCGGCGGCGGCGGCGGCTCCGGCCGAAGGACGATGCGGCACCGGCGGCGGCCCCGGAGAGCCCCGGGCCCGCCGAGCTGTACCGAGCGCTGGCGGCGGCCGGCGGGACCCTGCCCCGTGTGCGCAAGGTAGGGCTGGGGGGGGGGAGCCGGCCCGGTGCCCCCGCTTGTGCACCGGGACCGGTAATGGGGGGAGCGGGGCTGCGCCGTGTCCCCGTCCCGCCCGGCCGCCGGTGGCTGCGGGTCCGCTCCGGTGTCTCCTCCGGGGCTCTTATCGTGCCCCGTGCGCCGCCCGAGCTTCCCTCTTGTCACCCTCCCGCCCGAGCTTCCCTCATGTTCCCCTCCCGCTCCGGTTCCCTCATGTCCTCATCCCGCCCGAGCTTCCCTGGTGTCCCCCTCCCGCCCGAGCTTCCCTCATGTTCCCCTCCCGCTCCGGTTCCCTCGTGTCACCCTCCTGCCCGAGCTTCCCTCGTGTCCCCCTCCTGCTTCGGTTCCCTCGTGTCCCCATCCCGCCCGAGCTTCCCTCGTGTCCCCCTCCTGCTCCGGTTCCCTCGTGTCCCCATCCCGCCCGAGCTTCCCTCGTGTCCCCATCCCGCTCCGCTGTCCCCCTCCCGCCCCGGTTTCCTCGTGTCCCCATCCCGCCTCGGTGTCTCGATGGCCGCCCCCAGCCTCTTGTGCTGCCCCAGCATCTCCTCGCCCCTGTCCCATCATCCCGCAGCCTCTTCCCGCTGTCCCCGTCCCCTCTCGCTCCGTGTTGTCCCCACAAGCGTCACATCCTGTCCCGGATCCTGCTCACGTCCTGCCCCGCGGTTGTCCCGGTACCCCCACCCTGGTTTCCCCCCGGGTCCCCACATGGAGGTCCCTCCTCACCTTCCCTCAGGAATCGTCCCTGTGCCCCTTCCCGGTATCCCCAAGCCCCACATCCTGTCCTGGTCCTTCTCCCTGTCCTGCCCTGCAGCTTTCAGGGCCCAGGACCAGACCCCACCCCACTGTTTGTGGCTCTGTCACTGGGGCGGGAGTGACCCCAGTGGGACAGGAGTGACCCCAGTGGGACAGGCGTGACCCCATAACCCCCCTGGACTCTGGCGAGGGATCGGCCACAGGGTACCCCAGGAGCGGGGTCTGATTTAGGGACAGATCACAGGGTCTGGTTTAGGGACGGTAGAGGACAGAGTACCCGGGGTCTGTTTTAGGGACACTAAGGGACATTTCCCAGAGTGCCCTGGGTCTGATTTAGGGAGGATAAGGGACAGATCACAGGGTCTGGTTTAGGGACAGCAAGGGACAGGTCCCAGAGTGCCCCAGGTCTGATGCAGGGGACAGCAGGGGACAGGTCCCAGCGCTCCCCAGCTCTGGTTTAGGGACAGTAAGGGACAGATCACAGAGTACCCTGGGTCTGGTTTAAGGACAGGACCCAGAGCTCCCCAGGGCTGGTTTGGGGACAGTAAGGGACAAAGTTCCCCGGGTCTGATTTAGGGACAGTAAGGGACAGGTCCCAGAGTGCCCTGGGTCTGATTTAGGGACAGTAAAGGGCAGAGTAACCTGGGTCTGGTTTAGGGACAGCAGTGGACAGGTGCCAGAGCTCCCCAGCTCTGGTTTGGGGACAGTAAGGGACAGATCCCAGAGTACCCTGGGTCTGGTTTAAGGACAGGTCCCAGCGCTGCCAGCTCTGGTTTGTAGGGGCACAGGGCCCTGGCAAAGCTCCTCAGCTGGGCCCGACCCCGCCCTGAGGCTCCCCCGGCCCCGCGGCGCTTCCTGAGCGCGGTGGGAAGCGAGAGCGGAGCCGACATCCGGAGCAGAAGTGGCTGCTCTGCCACAGCCCAGACACGCACGGTGGCCTGGCCAGCAGGGCCACCACCACCAGCCGTGTCCCCGAGGGCTCCAGAGCGTCCCTTCCTGTCCCTGTGGTGACGTGGGGCCCAGCGTGACAGGCGACAACGTTCCCGTTTCTGGTGGTTTTGTGCCTGTGGGTGCATTTAGGGGAGGTCTGTCGTTATCTGGTGACACCAGCAGGGCTGGCGACACCCATGTGGCAGAGCTGGTGACACCCGTGTGGCAGGCAGAGCACAGAGAGAACCGCTGGCACCCTGCTGCCACCAAACCGTGGCATATGCCACCAAACCGTGGCATGTGCCACCCTCAAGGGACGGCTTTTGGTGACACTGTGCTGCAGCGCCAGAGCCCAGCACCCTGCTGCCACCAAACCGTGCCATGTGCCACCCTCACAGGGCAGATTTTGGTGACACTGCCTGTGCTGCACTGGGGCCACCAAGCTGTGCCATGTGCCACCCTCAAGGGACAGCTTTTGGTGACACTGTGCTGCACTGCCAGAGCCCAGCACCCTGCTGCCACCAAGCTGTGCCATGTGCCACCCTCACAGGGCAGATTTTGGTGACACCGCCTGTGCTGCACTGGGGCTGCACCCCCCAGAGGGGCATTTGGGGACAGCCCTGTCCCCTCCTGAGGGTCCTGCCAGTTCCTCCACCCGCCCACGCCTCTGCTCCTGCCACAACAGCGACATTGTCTGGGCTGGCGAGGAGGGAGGGGTGGATTTTGCACAAAAACCCCGATTTTGTGGCCACAACAGGGCCCCCTCTGTGCCGGGGCCCCTCAGAGCGTGGGGTGGGGCTGACGTCAAAGCGTGGGGTGAGCCCCGGGCGCTCTGAGGGTGCTTTGAGCCCTGATCAAAGCCCTGTTGTGCCCAGGGGGCACCCGGGTGCTGCCTTGGCACGGTTTGGTGCTGTCCTGGTGGGGGATGTCCCCTCGGGTGTCCCCTCATGGCTCTTCCTTTGTCGCAGGACACTGGGTTCAAGTGGGCGTCACCCAGCCAGTCCCCGGAGGAGCACAGGTAGGGGCAGGGGGCACAGGAGTGGGGCTGGGGTCCCTGTCCCAGAGGGCTGGAGCTTGGCCTTGGGGACATTGTTCCACTCTGGATACCCTGGGAGGGCTGGAAATGAGGGGGATTTTATGGGGGAGGTGAGAGCAAACGTGGGGTCACAGCTCAGACACCCCCAGACCCTGTGGGCACATCCTGCCTGGCACCCACAGGATTCTGACAAAGGCAAACTGAGGGGGCAGAGTGGGGTGAATCCCATCTCAGGCATTTTGGGGAGCCCAAAGCAGCATTTTTGAGGTTTGCACAGGCAGTTTTGGGTGTGCAGGGATTTTGGGGAGCCCAAAGCAGCATTTTTGAGATTCCCACAGGGCAGTTTTGGGTGTGCAGGGATTTTGGGGAGCCCAAAGCAGCATTTTTGAGATTCCCACAGGGCAGTTTTGGGTGTGCAGGCATTTTGGGGAGCCCAAAGCAGCATTTTTGAGATTCCCACAGGGCAGTTTTGGGTGTACAGGGATTTTGGGGAGCCCAAAGCAGCATTTTTGAGATTCCCAGAGGCAGTTTTGGCCGTGCCTGGTGCGCTGACCCCTGTGTCCCCCAGGAAGGTGGTGATGCTGGAATGGGGCTGGGGTCCCTGTCCCAGAGGGCTGGAGCTTGGCCTTGGGGACATTGTTCCACTCTGGATACCCTGGAAGGGAAATGAGGGAGATTTGTAGGGCAGGTGAGAACAGCCATGGGGTCACAGCTCCCTGATGGGCTCAGACACCCCCAAACCCTGCCTGACACCCAAAGGCAAACTGGGGGGTGTGAATCCCATCTGAGGCATTTTGGGGAGCCCAAAGCAGCACTTTTGAGGTTTGCACAGGCAGTTTTGGATGTGCAGGGATTTTGGGGAGCCCAAAGCAGCATTTTTTGAGGTTTGCACAGGCAGTTTTGGCCGTGCCTGGTGCCCTGACCCCTGTGTCCCCCAGGAAGGTGGTGATGCTGCAGAAGAAGGCAGAGGAGTCCTTTGGCTTCGAGATCCAGGTGGGTGCTGAGCTGAGCCGAGCCGAGCTGAGCCTGGCCCTGCTCCCCACACCTTGCTTTGCATCAGGGTATTTTTAATTTGCCTCCGATCCCCGGGGTTATTTTTAGAGGTGACACAATCACCAAACCCTCCCCATGCTGTGCTGCTTGGGCAAAACCCCCCCCCCCAGCAGCAACCCAACACTGCATTGCTGCCCTTGGTGGGGGGGTGGTCCCTGGGGGTCGGGGTGCCCCTCACTGCAGCCCCCCATCATTGCAGACCTACGGGCTGCACCACCAGGACAGCAACAGCGTGGAGATGTTCACCTTCGTGTGCCGCGTGCACGGCGGGAGCCCGGCCGAGGCCGCGGGGCTCAAGGCTGGTGAGCACATCCTGGGGGGGACCCAGGGGAGCCCCGTCAGCGGGGAGCAAGCCCCCCCTGAACCCGCCCCGCTCGCCCTGTGCTCCAGGGGACACCATCACGGGCGTCAACGGGCTCAACGTGGAGGGAATCCGGCACCGGGAGATCGTGGAGATCATCAAGAGCTCGGGGAATGTTCTCCGGTGAGTGGGGGGGCTCGGGGGGGGGGGGGGGCTGGGGGGGGGCTGCAGCCCCCCCAGTGCTGACGGCTGCTGACCCACAGGCTCGACACTCTCTATGGCACATCCATCAGGAGGGCTGAGCTGGAGGCACGGCTGCAGTACCTGAAGGTGAGCTGGGGCTGATGGGGGGCTGGAGACCTCTTAGAAGGGTCCTGGGCACCCCTCAGAAGGGTCCTGACCCCCTCAGCAGGGTCCTGATCCCCCCTCAGCAGGGTCCTGGGCACCCCTCAGGGAGTCCTGACCCCCTCAGCAGGGTCCTGACCCCCTCAGAAGGGTCCTGGGCACCCCTCAGGGAGTCCTGACCCCCTCAGCAGGGTCCTGGGACCCCTTAGCAGGGTCCTGGGCACCCCTCAAAGGGTCTTGGGCACCCCTCAGCAGGATCCTGGGACCCCTCAGGGAGTCCTGACCCCCTCAGCAGGCTGCTAGAGACCCCTCAGCAGGGTCCTGGGACCCCCCCAGTGGGGTCCTGACCCCCTCAGCAGGGTCCTGGGCACCCATCAGGGAGTCCTGACCCCCTCAGCAGGTTGCTAGAGACCCCTCAGCAGGGTCCTGGGACCCCTTAGCAGGGTCCTGGGCACCCCTCAGCAGGATCCTGGGACCCCTCAGGGAGTCCTGACCCCCTCAGCAGGGTCCTGGGACCCCTCAGCAGGGTCCTGGGCACCCCTCAGCAGGATCCTGGGACCCCTCAGGGAGTCCTGACCCCCTCAGCAGGGTGCTAGAGACCCCTCATCAGGATCCTGGGACCCATTAGCAGGGTCCTGGGCACCCCTCAGAGGGTCCTGGGCACCCCTCAGCAGGGTTCTGGAGACCCCTCAGCAGGGTCCTGGGCACCCCTCAGCGGGTCCTGGGCACCCCTCAGCAGGATCCTGGGACCCCTCAGGGAGTCCTGACCCCCTCAGCAGGGTCCTGGGACCCCTTAGCAGGGTCCTGGGAACCCCTCAGAGGGTCCTGGGCACCCCTCAGCAGGATCCTGGGACCCCCCAGTGGGGTCCTGACCCTCTCAGCAGGGTCCTCACCCCCTCAGCAGGGTCCTGGGACCCCTTAGCAGGGTCCTGGGCACCCCTCAGAGGGTCTTGGGCACCCCTCAGCAGGATCCTGGGACCCCCCAGTGGGGTCCTGACCCCCTCAGCAGGGTTCTGGAGACCCCTCAGCAGGGTCCTGACCCCCCTCACCCTCCCCACAGCAAACCCTCTACGAGAAATGGGGCGAGTTTCGCTCGCTGATGGTGCAGGAGCAGCGGCTGGTGCGGGGTGAGTGGGGCTCTCGGGGGGGTTGTTGGGAGGGTTTTGGGGCACCACCCGCCTCCCCTGACACCCCCGTGTTGTCCCCCATCAGGCGTGGTGGCCAAGGACCCCAGCATCTACGACACGCTGGAGTCCATCCGCTGGTGCCTGCAGGGGGAGGCGTTGCCGGGGGGCTCCTCCCGAGCCAGCGGCAGCGATGACTCCCTGTACCAGACCTGCGTCTTCGCCTCCTCCAGCTCCCTGAACGGCGACAATGACGGCGACCAGGACAAGGATGAGGACACCGGGGGTCCCGCGCCCCCTCCCCCGCGCCCCCGGCCCGCTCTGGGTCGCAGCTCCAGCCTCCGGTGTCCGGGGCCACCGGGGGCTGCGGGGAAGTTTTGGGCCCGGGCCGGGGATCCCGGGGACGGAGCCGCCGCCGTGCCCCGCAAGAACCGGCACAGCAGCTTCCGCCAGCGGCTGCTCAAGTTCATCCCGGGGCTCAACCGGGCGCTGGAGGAGGAGGAGAGTCACCTCTAAGCCTCCCCAGGACTATTTATTTATTTATTTGCGAGGGGCTTCACTCGCTCTGCCCACCCCCCCCAATCCTTTGGGGGCTGCACGGAGCAGGTTTGGGGATCGTGACGCTGAGGGACGGACGCAGCAGCAAGGGACAGACAGACGTGAGGACACTCGTGGAGCGGCTCACGGAGCTCTGGGCTGGGGGAGCACCGGGGGAGCCCCGAATTCCCCAGGCTGGGGGGGCCCTGGGGGTCTCACCCTGCTCTGCTGTTGTACCTCGCTAATACAGAGAGGATTTGCAGCGATGCGTGGCTGTGAGTGACGGGGGACAGAGCCCCGATTCTGTCCCTTTGGGGTGACACACCGATGTCACCTCGGACGTGACTGAGCTGCCGGGGTCCCCCCGGTGTCCCCCCCGGTGCCTTCGGCCACGTCCCGGCGCTGCGGGGCCCCGGCCCGGCCCTTCCTGCCCCCGTTTCCTGCGGCAGCCGGCGGGAAGCGAGTCCCACCCCGAGCCCTTCCTCCGGCCGGGGACGCGGTGCCCGCGCAGGACGGGTCCCCCCAAAACTGCCTCGGTGTCCCCCAGAGCCGCTGAAGGAGCTGGGGGGGGCACAAAGCACCCCCAGAGCCGCTGAAGAGGTTGGGGGGCACAAAGCACCCCCAGAGCCGCTGAAGGGGTTGGGGGACACAAAGCGCCCCCAGAGCTGGGGCTCACACAGCACCCCCAGAGCCGCTGAAGGAGTTGGGGGGGCACAAAGCACCCCCAGAGCTGCGGGACTGCCACAACATTGGTGTGTGCACAGATGGAGCACCGAGAGCCCCCAACCCTCTGCTGTGCCTCAGTTTCCCCTCTGTTTGTGCCTCAGTTTCTCCTCTGTTTGTGCCTCAGTTTCCCCTTTACTCTGCCTCAGTTTCCCCTTTACTCTGCCTCAGTTTCCCCTCTGACTGCGCTGTTTGGGGACCCCAGCTCTCCCTGTCCCCCCTGGGGGTGACAACTGCCGCTCTCTGTGTGTTCCATGGCGGCAGATGGGGGGGGGCTCAGCCGGCCCCCCGACACTCCCCTGCCTTGTCCCCGTTCCAGGACAGCTCCGGGCTGGACATTTATGGTCCGGCTCCCGCAGCCCCGGCTGCTCTCGGCGTCCCTCCCGTGCTGCCAGCCCCGGAGCATCCCGTTCCTGCCAGAGCCACCACGGGACCCCCCCCTTGGTGGCAGCTGCCACCCCACGCTCGGCTTTTTATAGCCGCGACCTGGGGCTGCGTGTGCCCGGAGAGGGGCAGGTGGCCGTGGGACAGCTGGAGTCACGCGTGGCACCGCCTGGGCACGGCCGGGGCACCGGGCACGCCCCGGAGCAGCCTGTCATTACCGATAAATATAGAGCGGGGGCACGGAGCCAGCCGTGGGCACCGGGCGGGCACGGGCACCCTGGTGTGGCCATCGTGTCCCCAGCGGGTGTCGCGGTGGATCCCCGGGTCCCCCCTGCGCCCCCGCGGCCTTGCGGGGCTGGTTGGGCTCGGGTTTCCTCCCCCGACGCCGCCGCGGCCTCTCCCGGGGTACAGCTAATCCCGGCATGCGGGGGCTGCCGGTGTCACCGTCCGGTAACCGAGCGAGGGATGCGGGGGGCTGCAATCCCCCCGATCCGCGCCCCCGGTGGCGTTGGGACCCCCGGCAGCTCCGGGACCCTCCTGTGTGATCCGTCCCGAGCGTTCGGGGCCGCATCCCCGGGCTGGCACCGGCGGTGGCCTCACCGGGTCCCGCCGGGCCCGGGGGATCCCTCCGGGGGCGTCGCCGGTGCTGCCGCGGGATCCCCAAGACGTCAGTGACCGGCGTGACGTCAGCGGGCAGGTGTGACGTCACGGAACCCCGTCGGGGGCGGGCGATAGCGAGAAGCGGGGCCGGAGCGAGGGAACGGGGGAGAGCGCCCGGTGCTGGGACGCCTCCTCCGGTACCCCCGGGCCGCCTCCTCCGGTAGCCCCGTGCGCCCTCCGGACCCCTCTGCCGGGCTGTCCCCGCTGCTGCTCACGGGGTTTCGTGAGGCCAGGCAGGGTCCCGGTACCGGCTGCGGCTCCCGGGGCACTGGGCACCGGCTCCAGCCCCCCGGTGGGACCGTGCCGCTGTAGGGTCGCTAACGGGGGAGCGCTAACGGTGCTGTCAGCCCCGGGGGCTCTGCCGAACCGGGCACAGCGGGCCGGGTCCCCAAGACCCCCCGGTTTGTCCCCGGGAGTGGGAAGGGACGGTACCGAGCCGGTACCGACGTGTACCGGGAGATACCAAGGGAGTAACGGGGCGGTACCGGGGGGTATCACGGGAGGTGCTGGGATGGTACCGGGATGGTACCGGGTATTGAGGGGGTACCGGGATGGTACCGGCGGGTACTGAGGGGGTTCCGGGATGCTACCGGAGGGCATTGAGGGGGCACCGGGATGGCACCAAAGGGCACTACGAAGTTCTGGGTCTCTTCCGTTCACCGTTCGGCCTCCCGCGGGCCCGGGCCGGGCTGAGCTCATTTTCCAGCTCCCGGGCGCTGTTCCCGGCGCCGCCGCCCGCCAGCAGCCGCCGCTGTTTCCATCGGGCCGGCCAGGGGCTCCCCGCGGGGACCGGGCGGGGGCGGGACCCCGCGTCATCCCCCCCGCACTGGCACCGGGCGGGAGGAGCCCGGGGGTACCGGTGCCGCTGAGCACCGGAGAGACCCAGATGGGCACCGGGCATAGCGGTACCGGGGGTACGGGAGGTACCGGGGGCACACCGGGAATGGGGCAACGGAGATACCGGCACCGAGAGGGCTCCGGGGATAATGGTACCGGAGATACCGGCACCGGGAATGGTGACACCGGGGATACCGACACCGAGAGAGAGATACTGGGCATAGCGGTACCGGGGGCACACCGGGGGCGCTGATTCTGACACCGAGAGAGAGATGGGCACTGGGCATAGCGGTACCAGAGGCACCGGGGACACACCGGGAATGGGGCAATGAAGACACCGGCACCGAGGGGGCTCCGAGGATGCCAACACTGAGGGGACAGCGGGGATAGCGGTACCGGAGATACCGGCACCGAGAATGGGGGCACCGGGCTACCGACCCCGAGAGGTTACCGGAGGTGGGGACTGAAGTGATGCCAGCACCGAGGGGGCATCGGGGGTGGGCGCAACGAGGGGACACCGGAAACACCGGCAGCAAGAGAGCGCCGGCCACGGAGGCACCGGGGCACGGTGCACCGGCAGCGAGGAGACACCGATGGGACACCGGGGATACCCCGGCCACCGGGGCCTCCCTCCCCGCTCCGGCGGCCCCCGGGGGGGATCAGAGGGGAAGCGAGGGGCGCCCGAGCTATTTTTAGCCGGGGCCGCGGGGGTATTTTTAGCCGGGGCCGCGGGTGCGTCAATGGAACCCCGCGTGCGTCACGGCCGCGCCCCCGCCGGGGCCGCCCCCCCCGTGCGTCACCGGCCCCGCGCCGCCCCGCGCGTCACCGAGCGCTTAAGAGAAAGTAGTGGCGGGGCCGGAGCCCGGCGGAGCCCGCGGAGCGGCCGTGGCAGGAGCACGAACCGGAGCGCCGCCGCGCCGGCACCCGGGTACGGGCGGCACCGGGATGCGGGGGGCACCGGGGGTCGTGCGGGCAGTGGGAGGGGCACGGTGCCCCGGTGGTGTCCCGGTGGCACCGGGGGAGCGGGAGCCGTTTGATTCACGTCGGGCGCGTCAGGTGGCACCGAGGGGATCCCGGGTGGGGCATCCCGGTGGCACCGGGGGCTCAGGGCGGTGGGCGTCCCGCAAGGTGCATGGATGTGGGAGGGTGTCCCGGTAGCTGGCGCGTCCCGGTGGAGCCGGGGCTGGCGCGTCCGAAGGGCGCTGTGGAAGGAACTCCCGGTGTCACCGGCGAGAGTCGGGGGTGCCGGTGGAAGGCACCGGGCGGTGCGCGCTGTGCGGGGTTGCCCCTTGTGGGTAGCCGGTGGCGCCGGGAGGAACCGAGCGTGCACGGGAGGTGCACGGGATGGGGCGTCCCGGTGACGCCGGGAGGAGCTGGGTCAGGAGTGCCGGTAGCACCGGGGGTCGCGCGGCCGGCGGGAATTGACAGAGCGACCCCCGGCCCCGGGGGTCCCGGGACGAGCCCGACACCCCCCTCTCCTCTGTGAGGAGCTGCGCAGCACCGGGAGCGGCTCCTTGGTTCCCCCATCCCGGCACCTCAAACCGGGACACAGGGAATCCCCATCCCGGGGGTTGGCAGCGGGCAGAGCCGCCCCACAGCGGGCATCAGCCCCGGGATCCCCGAGCAGAGCGGGCACGGAACCGGAGAGGGCAGGCGGGAACGCGCGGGCAGCACCGGGAGCTGGCAGCGGAGAGCACCGGGATGTGCGGGCAGCCAGCCCCGTGCGGGCAAACCCCCCGTGCCCACCGCTGCTGCGGCATTACCGGGCACAGCAGGTGCCGGCAGGGACGTGGGCAGCGGGAGCCACCCCCGGTGCCACCGGCTGCTCTCGCCCGCCCGCGGCTCGGGGCCCGGTGCCAGCGGCTGCCACCCGCCCGTGCAGGCGGCAGCGTCGGGGCTGGGCACGGACGGGCAGCTGCCCTCCCTCCCTGCCAAAGCAGGAATCTGCAAACAGAGCCCGGCCGTGGGCAGAGCAGAGCAGAGGCTGCTGCGGGAATCTGTGCCCGCTCCTCGGGGGGACAGCGCAGAGGGGACCCCAAATTCTGTCAGCGAGTGGGAGGGAGGAGAAACGTCCGAACTGGGAGCGCGGGAAGGGTCGAGGAGTTGCATCTGCCGAGCTTTTCATGCAGGCAAGGAAACTCCCGCTGGCACAGACAGTGTGCCCTGAGGGGTGCACCCAGCTCGGCCTGAGGTGCCCTGGGCTTCATTCGGGGACAGGAGGCAGCTGTGGGGTCGCTGCTCCCTCTGCCCCCGGCTGGACACACACAAACCCCACGGGCACCGCCCGCAGGGGGCTGGGGGCCGGTGCCATCCCGCGGGTGCCAGCGCTGGAGCCACGCTGGGTATTTTTAACCGCGGCTCCTGGCGGGGTGTCGGCTTTCCTGGTGCCCCAGAGAGCTGCCCAGATTTGGCTGGGGGAATCCGGGGGCTCTGGCAGCGGGGGCCGTGCCAGGACGTGGCCGGGGGCCAGCGCAGCGCGACCTTTAAAGGTCTGCGAGATGAATTACATTATCGTCTTGCCACGGGGGTCACTTCTGGCTTGGCTTTCAGCTGGACACAGGGCTCTGCTCGTCTTATGTCCCACCAGGTCCGTGCACACAGCCCTGGGGAGCTCCAGGGACACAGGGTGGGCTCCTCTCCCCCTCACCTGCGCTGATGTTCCCAAAAAGCCCTAAAAGGGATGATGGGGGAAGTGGAGTCCTCAAAATCCAGCTCGGCCCTAACTCCAGCTTGGCTTGGCCAGCCCGAGGGCTTGGGAATCTGCTGGCCACATTCCTCCCTCCTTTCCTTTCGGGGCCTTTTGCTAAGCCAGCGTTTTGGGCAATGTCCTTTGCACCCATTGGCTGTGCCGTGACCTTTCCTGGGGACACTGGTGGCCGCCACCGCACTGCCAGTGGCCATGGAGGTGCAGCTCCAGCACGAGAAGAGCCCTGGGGAGGTTCTCACTGTTCCCACCCTGTCCCCATCCTCTGTCTGGATGCCAGAGGGGCTGTACTGGGTCCCCTGGATTTCTGCTGGGGAGCCTGAGCTGTCCCAGGGTGACACCTGGATTTGTCCTGGGGTGACGCCTGGATTTCTGCTGGGGTGACACCTGGGTTTCTGCTGGGGATCCCGAACTGTGCCCAGGGTGACACCTGGATTTCTGCTAGGGATCCCAAACTGTGCCCAGGGTGACACCTGGATTTCTGCTGGGGATCCCAAACTGTGCCCAGGGTGACACTTGGATTTCTGCTGGGGGAGACCCAGCTGGTGGGAGGTGACAGCTGGATTTCTGCTGGGGTGACACCTGGGTTTCTGCTGGGGAGGCCCAGCTGTGCCCAGGGTGACACCTGGATTTCTGCTGGGCGTGACACCTGGATTTCTGCTGGGGTGACACTTGGATTTCTGCTGGGGGAGCCCCAGCTGGTGGGAGGTGACACCTGGATTTCCGCTGAGGTGACGCCTGGATTTCTGACACCCCTCTCTCCCCGCAGAGATGCCCTGCATCCAGGCCCAGTGCAGCACCACGGGCGCCGGCCCCTGCGAGCGCTGCCCGGCCGAGCTGCTCAGCCCCGAGGGCGGCCGATTCCCCATGGAAGTGGCCGGAGCCGATCTGGCGGCCGCCGCTCCAGCCCTGCCCAGCTTCAGCACCTTCATGGACGGCTACGCCGGCGAGTTCGACGCCTTCCTCTACCAGCTGCCCGCCAGCGGCCAGCCCAGCGCCGCCACCGCCTTCAAGCTGGAGGATTTCCAGGTGTACGGCTGCTACCCCAGCGCTTTTGGGGGGCAGCCGGACGAGACCCTGTCCTCCAGCGGCTCGGACTGCTACGGGAGCCCCTGCTCCATCCCCTCGCCCGCCACGCCCGGCTTCCAGCCCCCGCCGGCCGCGGCATGGGAGGGCTCCTTCGGGCCGTACTCGCCGCTGCCGAACTACGAGGCCGGGCAGCCCTGGGCTGAGCCAGCCAAGAGTGGGGGGTCTCAGCCTCCCTTTTTCGCCTTCAGCCCCCCGGCGCCCAGCCCTGCTGGCTCCCCGGCGACCCTCAAGGGGCAGCTGGGCCCCTCGCCCCGTGTGGACCCGCGGCTGCTGGACACGGACGCGTTTCCCCCGAGCCAGGGGGGTCCCAGGGGGTTCGGGGGGCTGCCCTTGGCTCCCAGCTCGCCGCTGCTGGAGGGGCCCAGCAAGGTGCGCAGCCCCGGGGCGGGCGAGGGGCGCTGCGCCGTCTGCGGGGACAACGCGTCGTGCCAGCACTACGGCGTGCGCACCTGCGAGGGCTGCAAGGGATTCTTCAAGGTGAGGATACTCCCACAGTGCTCTGCGGCGGCGGGAGGATGCCGAGGGGTGGCCCGGGCAGGGACGCGGAGCCGGATGCTGGGCCGGAGAGGGAGGCACGGGAGGACAGAAGGGTTTTTGTTGAGAGCTGAGCGCCCCCGGGCTGAGCTCGGCCGCTCCTTCCCCACGCGCAGCGCACAGTGCAGAAGAACGCCAAGTACATCTGCCTGGCCAACAAGGACTGCCCTGTGGACAAGCGGCGCAGGAACCGCTGCCAGTTCTGCCGCTTCCAGAAGTGCCTGGCCGTGGGCATGGTCAAAGAAGGTACCAGAACCCTCCCCGGTCCCCTCTCTGCAGCCTCTGTGGCTGCTCTTAGGACAGGCACTCACTGCAATCCCAACACAGTGGTCCGGACCGACAGCCTGAAGGGGAGGCGGGGCCGGCTGCCCTCCAAGCCCAAGCAGCCGCCGGATGCGTCCCCCGTCAGCCTCATCACCTCGCTGGTGCGGGCTCACATCGACTCCATCCCCAGTGCCACCAAGCTCGACTACTCCAAGGTAGGGCTGGTGCCACCCCACGCCCTGCCCAGGGCCGTGGCTGGGGCTGCGGTTGGATCCTGACCCATCCCCATCCCAATCCTGACCCATCCTCGTCCCAGTTCCTCACCCATCCCCATCCCAGTTCCTGGTGCTGTCCTCATCCTGTTCCTGATCCAAACTCATCCCTGTTGCTAACCCAACAGTTCCCGACCTGTCGCCATCCCAAATCTTGATCCCATTCCCACCCAGTTCCTCACCCATCTTCATCCCAGCTCCTGATCCCATTCCCACCCCAATTCCCAATCCACCCCTGTCCTAGGTCCTGACCCATTCCAGTTCCTGACCCATCCCCATCTCAATCTTGACCCATCCCCATCCCAATCCTGACTCATCCCAATCCTGGCCCATCCCAGTTCTTCACCCATCCCCATCCCAGTCCTGGATCATCCCCATCCCAGTTCTTCACCCATCCCCATCCAGTCCTGGATCATCCCCATCCCAATCTTGACCCATCCCATCCCATCCCATCCCATCCCATCCCATCCCATCCCATCCCATCCCATCCCATCCCATCCCATCCCAATCCTGACCCATCCCCATCCCTATCCTGACCCATCCCATCCCAGTTCTTCTCCCATCCCCATCCCAGTCCTGACCCATCCCCATCCCAGTCCTGGATCATCCCCATCCCAATCTTGACCCATCCCATCCCATCCCATCCCATCCCATCCCATCCCATCCCATCCCATCCCATCCCATCCCATCCCATCCCATCCCATCCCATCCCATCCCATCCCATCCCATCCCATCCCAATCCTGACCCATCCCCATCCCTATCCTGACCCATCCCATCCCAGTTCTTCTCCCATCCCCATCCCAGTCCTGACCCATCCCCATCCCAGTCCTGGATCATCCCCATCCCAATCTTGACCCATCCCATCCCATCCCATCCCATCCCATCCCATCCCATCCCATCCCATCCCATCCCATCCCATCCCATCCCATCCGAATCCTGACCCATCCCCATCCCAGTCCTGACCCATCCCATCCCAGTCCTGGATCATCCCCATCCCAATCCTGACCCATCCCAATCCTGACCTGTGCCCACCCCACTCCTGATCCATCCCCACCCCACTCCTGACCCATCTTAGTCCTGACTCATTCCCATCCCAGTTCTTTACCCGTGCCCATCCCAATCTTCACCCATCCCCATCCCAGATCCTGACCCATCCCCACCCCACTTCTTCCCCCGTGCCCACCCCACTCCTGACCCGTGCCCACGGCAGTTCCAGGAGTCAGCCCCGTGCCCGTTTGAGAAGGAGGACTCGGTGGACGTGCAGCAGTTCTACGACCTCCTCACCGGCTCCATGGACGTCATCCGCAAGTGGGCCGAGAAGATCCAGGGCTTCAGCGAGCTGCCCAAGGAGGACCAGGACCTCCTGCTGGAGTCAGCCTTCCTGGAGCTCTTCATCCTTCGCCTGGCGTACCGGTGAGCCCCGGGGCAGCCCAGAGCAGGGGGTGACACCTGGGTTTCTCCTGGGGGTGACACCTGGGTTTCTGCTGAGGGGTGACACCTGGTCTTCTGCTGAGGGTGACACCTGGGTTTCTGCTGAGGGTGACACCTGGGTTTCTGCTGAGGGTGACACCTGGGCTTCTGCTGAGGGTGACACCTGGGTTTCTACTGGGGGTGACACCTGGATTTCTGCTGGGGGTGACACCTGGGTTTCTCCTGGGGGAGCCCAAGCTGGGGAAGGTGACACCAGGATTTCTGCTGGGGGTGCCTGAGCTGTGCCCGGGGGTGGCACCAGGATTTCTGCTGGGGGTGCCTGAGCTGTGCCCAGGGGTGGCACCTCAATTTCTGCTGGAGGTGCCTGAGCTGTGCCCGGGGGGTGACACCTGGATTTCTGCTGGGGGTGACACCTGGATTTCTGCTTGGGGTGCCTGAGCTGTATCCGGGGGTGACACCTGGGTTTCTGCTGAGGGTGACACCTGGGTTTCTCCTGGGGGAGCCCAAGCTGGGGGAGGTGACACCTGGATTTCTGCTGGGTGAGCCCCTGAGCTGTGCCCAGGGGTGACACCTGGATTTCTGCTTGGGGTGTCTGAGCTGTGCCCAGGGGTGACACCAGGATTTCTGCTGGGGGACCTCGAGCTGTGCCTGGGGGTGACACCCTGGATTTCTCCTGGGGCATCCCAAGCTGTCCCCAGGGTGACACCTGGATTTCTACTGGGGGAGCCCAAGCTGTCCCCAGGGTGACACCTGGATTTCTGCTGGGTTGGCACCTGGATTTCTGCTGGGGGAGCCCGAGCTGTGCCTGGGGGTGACACCTGGATTTCTCCTGGGCAAGCCCCAGCTGGGGGGAGGTGACACCTGGATTTCTGCTGGGGGAGCCCAAGCTGTGTCCCAGGGGTGACACCTGGATTTCTCCTGGCAGCTCCAAGCCAGAGGAAGGCAAACTCATCTTCTGCAACGGCGTGGTGCTGCACCGGCAGCAGTGCGTGCGCGGCTTCGGCGAGTGGATCGACGCCATCCTCGAGTTCTCCCAGAGCCTGCACCGCATGAGCGTCGATGTCCCCTCCTTCTCCTGCCTCGCCGCCCTCGTCATCATCACAGGTGAGATCCTCCCAGCTCCAGGCTTGTCGCTGTCCCCATCGCCACCTGGCGTCTGTCCCCGCCGTCCCTCCCACACGCTGTCTGTCCCCGCAGACCGGCACGGCCTGAAGGAGCCCAAGCGGGTGGAGGAGCTGCAGAACCGCATCGTGGGCTGCCTCAAGGACCACGTGGCGGCAGCAGGGCCCGAGCCCGGCCGCTCCAGCTGCCTCTCCAAGCTGCTGGGCAAGCTGCCCGAGCTGCGCAGCCTCTGCACCCAGGGCCTCCAGCGCATCTTCTACCTCAAGCTGGAGGATCTGGTGCCGCCGCCACCCATCGTGGACAAGATCTTCATGGACACTCTGCCTTTCTGAGTCCCCGGCAAGGGGCTGCCATGAGCCCCTGACCTGCCTGGGGACATCTGGGACCCGCCCTGGGTAACCCTGGTTCAGTCCAAGGATGCCTGGGAACCCTCTGGGCATCCCTGGGATGCCTGGAACATCCCCTGGGTACCCCTAGATCAGCCCTGGGATGTCTGGGACCCTCCCTGGGTGACCCCCAGAATGCCCAAAAACCACCTGGGGTATCCCTGGATCACTCCCGGGACGCCTGGAACCTGCCCTGGTCACTCCTGGATCAGTTCTGGGATGCCCAGGACGCCCCTGTGGACTCCTGAACGACCTCTGGGACACCTGGGACCCCCCCCCAGGCCATTCCCAAGATTCCATGCATACCCCTGGATCACCCCCAGAACCCCTGGAACCCCCTCCTGGGTCATCCACAGGATGTCTGGCACCCCCTGGGCACCCCAAATCGCTCCTGGGATGCCTGGGACCACCCCTGCATCACTCCAGGGATGCCCGGGATCACTCCCAGGATATCTGGAACATCCCCTGGGTACCCCTAGATCAGCCCTGGGATGTTTGGGACGCCCCCTGGGTGACCCTCAGAATGCCCAAAAACCACCTGGGCATCCCTGGATCACTCCTAGGATGCCTGGAGCCCCCTCCTGGGTCATCCACAGGATGCCTGGCACCCCCTGGGCACCCCTAGGTCGCTCCTGGGATGCCTGGGACCACCCCTGCTTCACTCCAGGAATGTCTGGGATCCCCTGGATCACCCCCAGAACCCCTGGAACCCCCTCCTGGGTCATCCACAGGATGTCTGGCACCCCCTGGGCACCCCTAGGTCGCTCCTGGGATCCCTGGGACCACCCCTGCATCACTCCAGGGATCCCTTGGGTCACTCCCAGGATATCTGGGTCCCCCCCTCAGATGCCTGAGTCTTCTTGGGGGCACTTTTTGGGGTGCCCCACGTGCCTTCACGGCTCAGGGCGCTGCCTCCCAGCAGCCCCGGTGCCGTCTTCCCCGGGGGCATCGCCGGCGCGGTGCCCTCCTCCCCTGTAAAAACGCCCCTGATGTAAATAGCGCCGGCCGGGTCCTGTACAGAGCGGGGGGCATGAGCGAGGAGTGGCTCCGGCCCCCTCAACCCCCCCTTTATATATATTTTTCTGATTTTCCCTCTTTTTGGCCATTTTCTGTATATAAACTTGTCCGTACAGTGAGAGCCACTGGGCGGGACCTTTGTCCCTTGTGTTCCCTTTTAGTTAAAATTCGGGGATTGGGAAACAGGAGGACACGGGAGCTGGGACAGGCAGACTGGGGACAGTTAGAGCTGGGGACAGGAGCTGGTGTCAGCCGGGCTGGGGACAGTGTAGATGTCAGAGCTGGGGGCAGCTGGGACACTTGGGCTGGATGAAAACAAGACGCTGGAGCCGGGGAAAAAACAGAGAACTGGAGCTGGGACAGCCGGGGTGATGGAGCCGGGGACAGCTGGAGTCAGGGTGCCAGAGCTGGGGACAGCCAGGCCGGGGCATCTGGGGACAGCTGGGGCACTTGAGACGGCGACAGCCGGGATGCCAAAGCGGCGACAGCCGGCCCGGTGGATCTGGGGACAGCTGGGATGCCAAACCGGGGACAGCCGGGACAGTGGATCTAGGGACTGTCAGGGCTCCAGAGCCGGGATACCAAAGCTGGGGACAGCCGGGGCTCCAGAGCCGGGACAGCCGGGGACAACCGGGATGCCAAACCAGGGACAGCCGGGGCTCCGGAGCCAGGATGCCAGAGCTGGGGACAGCCAGGCTGGTGGATCTGGGGACAGCCGGGATGTCAAACCGGGGACAACCCGGATGCCAAAATCGGGGACAGCCGGGGCTCCAGAGCCGGGGACAGCCGGACCGGTGGATCTGGGGACAGCTGAGATGCCAAACCGGGGACAGCCGGACCGGTGGATCTGGGGACAGCTGGGATGCCAAACCGGGGGCAGCCGGGGCTCCAGAGCCGGGGACAGCCGGGACAGTGGATCTAGGGAGTGTCAGGGCTCCAGAGCCGGGATACCAGAGCTGGGGACAGGCGGGACTCCAGAGCGGGGACAGCCGGGACGTCAAACCGGGGGCAGCCGGGGCTCCGGAGCCAGGATGCCAGAGTTAGGGACGGCCGCGGCTCCGGAGCGGGGACAGCCGGGGACAGTCCGGGCTCCGGAGCGGGGACAGCCGGGGACAGCCGCGGCTCCGGAGCCTCACGTTGCCCACGGCGCTGCCCTTGAACCGTCACTCACCCCCGGCTGCCGCCGCCCCGCACCTGTCGCCCGCCTGATTTATCCTCCCCAAAATAACCGGGAAGCGTGACCGTGATCCCCGCTCGTGTTCCTGGGGACGTGGCCGCTGGCAGGGCCAGCCCTGGCGGGGGGGTGGTGGCAGCGTTTGGGGTCCCCAGCCCAGGAGTTGGGGACAGAGCCGGGGACACCAAAGCAGGAGGGTGACACGCGTGGCTGATTTGTCTCCCGGCTTGTCGCCTTCCTGCTGCTGGGGACAGCCTGGCCCCGGAGCAAACTGAACGGGGACACTCTGAACAAGGGCCACATTGAGGCTCGGGGCCGGGGGCGCCCGCAGCGACAAAAAACAAGGGTCCCTCTGTCCCCCCCGCCGCCGCCCCCGCCTGGGGACAGCGCTGACGCACGGCGGGGCCGCGAACGGGAACCGGGGCACGGTGGGCACAGGGTTGGCACCGGCGCGGTTGCTCTGTCCCCTCCCCACAGCTCAGAGCTGCCCTCTGCCACCTTGTCCCCATCGCTGTCCCCGTTCCCTCGGCACGGGCTGCTGCGGGAGGGACGGGGACGGTACCGGCAGGGCCGAGTGAAAGCAGCTCCGTGGAACCGGCGGGCGGGCCCGGGGCTGCTCGGCACAGACGCGGCCGTGTCGGTGTGTGCCCGCACGGTGACACGGTCACATTCCTGCTGCGACCGACACCGAGCCGTGTGTCCCCATGGCAGGATGGCAGAGCAGTGCCCCAAATGTCCCCTTTCCCTGTGTCCCCATGTCCATCCGTCCCCTGTTCCTGTGTCCTCCAAGTCCCTGAGTCCCTGCTCCCACTGCGCCCCATATCCACGTGTCCCCATATCCATCCCTATCCCCATACCCAGCCATCCCGCTGTCCCTTTGTCCTTCTAGTCTTCATGTGCCTTCATCCACTATCCCCCCGTGTCCCCATATTCTGTGTCACTCTGTCCCTTGTGTCCATCTGTGTCCCCCGTTTTCTTTATTTCTCCTGCTGTCCCATGTCCTTGTGTCCCTTCATACCCACGTGTCCCCCGTGCCCTTCTGTCCCATGTCCCCACAGGTGTCACCCACATCCCTGCTCACACTGCACCCCATATCCACGTGTCCCCGTGTCCATCCTATCCCCATATCCAACCATCCCACTGTCCCTTTGTCCCTCTAGTCTTCATGTCCCTTTATCCAGTATCCCCCACGTCACGCTGTCCCTTGCGTCCGTCTGTCCCTGTGTCCCCCCCTTTCTTTATTTCCCCTGCTGTCCCATATCCTTGTGTCCCTTCATATCCAGGTGTCCCCCGTGCCCCTGTGTCCGGTGTCCCCACGCGTGTCCCCCCCGTTGTCGCCTTGTCCCCGCAGGGGTCAGCGGGGGACCCCGGCCCCGCTGCAGTACCCCCGAGGAGCCTCCAGAGCTGGGGGCGCCATGGAGCAGGTGAGACGCTCTGGGCTGCGGCCTTCCAGCTCTATGTCCCTTTTGGAACGAACCAAGCAGCAAAGAGGGGAATCCGCGGACTCGGAACGGCCAATCCACCTCCGGTGACACCCCGCTGGCGGGAACGGCACCGAAAGGGAAAAATGTTAACGGAGTCAAGTTCAGAGTGATGAAATACCGTGGTCATGGCCGGGAGGGTGGCTACGGTGCCGGTGGTGTGTTCTGCACCCCCCCCGCGTAGATGGGATGATCCACCTCCCTCCTCTGTGCCGTCAGATGGTCGGGCCCGGGCGGTGAGTGGGGACCGGGGCCGGGCCCGGGGACCGAGGGGGGACCGCGGCCGGGCCGGGGCTGAGGGGGCGCAGGGACCGAGGGGGGACCGGGACCTCGAGCCTGGAGGGAGCCTGAGGCGCTCCGTGGGAGACTGAGGTGGGCTCGGGCCGCGACGTCTGGGCCTGTGTGGTGTTTTGGGGGACCCAGCCGGGATCCCCCGGGCTCCTGTGAGGTGGGGGTGGGCCCGTACGGGGACACCCGGGTCCCTCAGGGGTATAGGATCCACGAGGGGACCTGAGCAGGACATTTGGGTCCCTGAGGGGACCTGACCAGGACATTTGGGTCCCTCAGAGTATTAGATCCCTGAGAGGACCCGATCAGGATATTTGGGTCCTTCAGGGGTATTGGATCCATGAGGGGACCTGAGAAGGACATTTGGGTTTCTGAGGGGACCTGAGCAGGACATTCGGGTCCCTTCTGGGGTATTGGATCCCTGAGGGGACCCGACCAGGACATTTGGGTCCCATCCTGGGACACCTGGATCTCTTTGGCACACCCAGTCCTGGACCCCCCTGAACTTCTGCGAGGGCCCATGTCTGTGGGATGTGAGAGATTTCAACCAACCCCATCTCTGTGGGGCTGTGGGGGGCCTGTACTGAGGGTGCCTGGATCCTTGTGGCATGTGGGGCACCCAAATCAGGACATCTGGGGCTATGGTGGGGGTCTATACCAAGAGTGCCTGGATTTTTTTGGCATGTGGGGGACTCAAATCAGGACATCTGGGGCTATGGGGGATCTGTACCAAGGATGCCTGGATCCTTGTGGCATTTGGGGGATTCAAATCAGAGCACCTGGGTCTCTGTGGGGTCTATACCAATGGTGCCTGGATTTTTTTGGCATGTGGGGGATTCAAGTCAGGACACCCGGCTGGGTCCCTGTGGGCTACCAGGACACCAGCACACAGTGGGGAGGCAGAGGGGCTGTCACCCAAGCCTGGCAGCCCCCAACCCCCCCTGTGCCACCCTCGTGTCCCCTCAGCAGCCGCTGCTGTGGCCCCTCCAGCGCCGGCCCCGCCATGAACTGCCGCGCCGAGGTGCTGGAGGTGTCGGTGGAGGGCAGGCAGGTGGAGGAGGCCATGCTGGCCGTGCTCCACACCGTCCTGCTGCACCGCAGCACCGGCAAGTTCCACTACAAGAAGGAGGGCACCTACTCCATTGGCACCGTGGGCACCCAGGACGTGGACTGCGACTTCATCGACTTCGCCTACGTGCGCGTCTCCTCCGAGGAGCTCGACCGCGCTCTCCGCAAGGCTGTGGGGGAGTTTAAGGTGAGAGGAGGGAGAATGGGGAGCATGGAAGGGGTTAAAGGGAAGCCACACATCTGCAAGGGTGCCCCAGGATGGAGCAGGGGGCTCCTGTGGGTGGATTAAAAGGAGCAGTGTAGGGGGACACATATGGGTAAATTAAGGTGATGTAGAATGTAATCTTATCCCCCAATGAGTTGTAGCTGGACTAATTAGTAAAAGATTAGGAGCTACACCTGTAGCCAATAAGAACAAGTGGTGTAAAAGAGTGGATTGGTGGGATCTGGACTCAGATGATTACTGCAAGGACCAGGAAGAGTCAGTGTGTAGAGGAACTGCTTACAGAAAACATCGAGGAGGCACAAAACTCTGAGGGTATGGAATCCTTGCACTGTAATGATAACAGAACTCTTGATATAAAAGATAACAGCTGAGGGCTGAAGGAGACTGAGAGGAGACTCCTCAGCTTCATCCCCAGGGCAGCTCTGGTCTCTGCTCCGTGGGACAGTGACAGCACTGAGAGAATGGATAGAGCTGTGGCAGGGAAGGGGTGGGATGGATATTGGGGAAAAGCTCCTTCCCCCACAGGGTGGTGGGGGCTGGAACAGCTCCCCACGATGTGGTCATGGCCCCAAGGCTGCCAGAGCTCGGGGAGTGTTTGCACACTGCTCTCAGGCACTGGGGTGGGTCTGGATGATCCTTGGGGGGTCTGTTCCAGCTCTGTGATTCCATAAACCCCAGTGGGATGTGCCTGGGGAGGGTTGGTCAGTCCCTGCTCCCCCGTGACCCCCGGGCTGCCCCGCAGGACGCGCTGCGCAGCTCCGGCTCCGACGGCATGGGGCAGATCTCCCTGGAGTTCTACCAGAAGAAGAAATCCCGGTGGCCCTTCTCGGATGAGTGCATTCCCTGGGAGCTGTGGACCATCAAGGTGAACGTGGTGAACCTGGCCAACGAGCAGGAGCGGCAGATCTGCCGCGAGAAGGTGGGGGAGAAGCTCTGCGAGAAGATCATCAACATCGTGGAGGTGATGAACCGCCACGAGTACCTGCCCAAGATGCCCACCCAGTCCGAGGTGGACAATGTCTTTGACACCAGCCTGAAGGACGTGCAGCCCTACCTGTACAAGATCTCCTACCAGATCACGGACTCCCTGGGCACCTCGGTCACCACCACCATGCGCCGGCTCATCAAGGACACGCTGGCGCTGTAGGGCTGGTGTCACCCAGGTAGGGTCACCGTGGCACTTTTGGGGCAGTGACTCTGCTTGGATCCCCTCCTTCACCTCCAGAAGGCTTCTGGGAGGAGCTTGGCTTGGCCTAGCCTGTAATTTGGGGGTTGTTGCTCCTTGGTTTTGTCCATCCTGGAGAACTGGCTCAGTGGCTCCGGCCTGGCTGATGACCGGGGTGAGTCCTCAGGGCAAGGGTGGCACCAGCCCTGAGTGGTGCTGGGGCCTGGCAGAGGGTGCTGGGGGTCAGGGTGACACCCCACCCCACCCCTCTGCAGCACACTTGGTGCCACACAGCCAGTGCTGGCCGTGTCCCTTATCACCACCTGTCCCCAGTGTCACTCCTGTCCCTGGGGGGCCAGAGCTGCCCCAAAAATAAAAGAGTTTCTGCTTTCACACAGAGCCTGGTCATGTCCTGGCTGTGGGGGCCATGGGAGGGGGGAATGGATGCTGAGGCTGAGCTGGTGGTCCCAAATCACATCCAAAACCAAGGGGCTGAGCTGGGGGGTCCCCATTGCTGTGGGGCTGAGCTGGGGGTCCCCATGGCACACTCACACCATGGGGCTGAGCTGGGGGTCCCCAGTGTGATGGAGCTGAGCTGGGGGACCCCAGTGTAGTGGGGCTGATCTGGGGGTCCCCATGGGGGATTGAGTGCTATGCAGCTGAACTGGGGGTCCCCATGGCACACTCACACCATGGGGCTGAGCTGGGGGTCCCCATGGCACACTCACACCATGGGGCTGAGCTGGTGGTCCCCTGAGCCATGGGGTCCCCATTGCACCCCAGTGCTGTGGGGCCGAGTGCCTGCAGTGGGGACAGCCAGAATGGGGAGCCCCCAACTGCCCCCCAGGGCACCTCAGGAGGGGGCTGGGGTGACTCCCCCTTCCCTGCAGGACTCTGCACCCCTCCAGGGGGGCTCCAGGGCGGGGCAAAGCTGCTGCCCCTTGCCAGGGGGGGGCACCCAGGGCCAGTGAGCGTGAGGGGGGCCGTGGAGGGAGGATCAGAGAGTTCCTGACATCACTTAAACCCTCGCGTCTGTCACCGCCACACTCCGCTCCCGGGAGGAAGACAAGGAGGAGGAGGAGGAGGAGGGGGACATGAACGCCACCCGTGAGGACACGGGGCTGAGCGAGGCCGCCCAGATCGCCGTGGTGCTGGTGCTCTGCCTCGCCGTCACCTTCGCCATCCTCTTCCTCGGCTGCAACCTGCTCCTGCAGGCCGAGAGCCTGGCAGCGCCCACGGCGCAGGGCGAGCGGCGCCTGTCCGAGCCTGACCCTGCCACCGAGGGCACGTAGGGACCCAGCCGGAGCCTCACGGATGGACAGATGGACAGACGGACGGCTAGGTGCAGATGGACAGATGGACACGGACCAGCACGGATGGACGTGGCCGGGCAGGAGTGTCCTTGGCTGCAGCATCTCCAGTGACCCTTGGGAATGGAGCAGGATGTGCACTGGGATCCTGGCCTGAGAGGCAGATGGACAGATGGACGGCTGGGTGTGGATGCCTGTAGCACCTCTGAAGGTGTGGGACGGCGCTGGGGGCTTGTGTGGGTGGATGTAGGGAATGGGCAGTGAGCCCAGTGGATGGACAGACGGACAGATGGACACAGATCAACATGGATGGCATGGCTGGACAGAAGCATCCTTGGCTGCAGCACCTCCAGTGACCCTTGGGAACAGGATGTGCACTGGGATCCTGCCCTGAGCAGCGGATGGATGGATGGATGGATGGATGGATGGATGGATGGATGGATGGATGGATGGATGGATGGATGGATGGATGGATGGACAGACGGACGGACACGGACCAGCACGGATGGACATGGCCAGACATCAGTGTCCTTGGCTGCAGCATCTCCAGTGACCCTTGGGAATGGAGCGGGATGTGCACTGGGATCCTGCCCTGAGCACAGGGGACTCGGGTGCCTGGATGTCACTGAGAGCAGGTGGGACCCGCCTAAGCCTGGCGGACGGACGGACAGATGGATGGATGGATGGACAGATGGACACGGCCAGACAGCAGCATCTTTGCCCACAGCATCTCCGAGGATCCCCAGGCTGGAGCAGGGGGTTTGTGTGGGTGGATTAAAAGGTCCCAGGTCAGCGGCGGCGCTGGGGGGGCTGAGGCCGGGCCAGATCCCACCCTGGGTGTGGCAGTGCTGGTAATCCCCCCAAGAGGATTAGAGAAAACTTTTATTCCCCGTTTCAGGGCTAATCCCTGGCCTGGTGGGGCTCAGCGAGGGAGGCCAGGACTCTGTGCCACTGCTGAGGGTTTGGGGTCACATCCTGCCCCTCCCAGCACCCCACGGCCACCCCCACAAGCCCTTTTTGCCACCCTGCCCCTCCAGTCCTTTGGGACCTCACCCTGCTCCCCCTGCAGCCTCTCACAGCCTCCAATCTGTTCCCAGTTCCCCACAGCCACCAAAAGTGGGAGAACTTTTGGTGAGAACTGGGAGAACTGGGACCACCCCACACTGGAATAGGGCTGGGGGTGTGGGGGGCTCCCAATTCCTCCCCAAACCAGGTCCCCCCTCTCCTTAACCCCACAGCTTTAATAACAGCACTGCAAAGCTCTGCCAAATCTCTGCACATCTCTGTGCCCCCTCCCTGTCCCCCCCAAACACAGAACCACAGCCTGGGGAGGCCCCCAAACCTCCTGGGCTGCCTCTGTGCCCCCACCACGTTCCCCCAAATCAGGCACTGGCCATGTAAAAGACTCCATATATTTCACATGTACAAAAAGTCACTGTGGTGGGGGGGGATAATGGGCAGGGGGGTCCTGGGGTGGGGGGCACCATCCTGCCCCTCTCCAGGTGCCCCCCCAGCCTGGCTTTGGTCCCTTTTTTTTTTTTTGGCACTTAGTGTTCACATCAGTGGTCAAAGTGTCGAGCGCGGGGTGGAGGGGTCCCCCTGGTCCCTGCAGTGGGGCTGGGGGCTCTGAGCCCCCCCAGGGAACAGGGGGACCCTGACGGGGAGGGGAGCACGCCATGAATCAGCTCCTGATGCTGGGGCTCCACCAGAGATGGATTTGGCCTCTGCCTTGGGTGGGCAGCGGGTGCAGGGTCTCCCCGGGCACAAGGATGTCACCCGTGGGAATGGTGGCACATTTTGGCCCTGTCTCACGTGGTGTCAGGGCAGGACGAAGCCTCACGGGGCACTTGGGGGGCAGAGGAGGGGCTGAGGCAGCCCCAAGTCCTCCCCTGCCCCCCGGTCGGGCTCCTTTGCCTTGCTGGGCTACAGGCGGATCCACCTTCGGGCTGTGGGATGGAAGGGACAGTCAGGGACAGCGCCAGGGACACCTGGGGGTGCCCAGGTGACCCCCCCAGAGTACAGGCACCATAGGCTGAGTCCTCCAGGCACTGGCCTAGGACCCAGCAATGCACTGGGATCCCCACTCTGGGCTCGAGCAGGGCACTGGCACCATACCCTGGCATCCAGTCTTGCACTGGCACCATACCCTGACATCCAGTCTTGCACTGGCACCATACCCTGGCATCCAGTCTTGCACTGGCACCATACCCTGGCATCCAGTCTTGCACTGGGATCCTGCCCAGAATCCAGGAGTGCACTGGGACCTTGTCCTGGGACCCAGTAGTGCACTGGGATACCAGTGTGGGATCCAGTACTGTGCTGGGATCCCATCTTAAGATCCAGTAGTGCACTGGGATACCAGCCTGGCATCCAGTCTTGCACTGGGACCCTGCCTTGGGATCCAGTTTTGCCCTGGGATCCTGCCCAGAACCCAGTAGTGCACTGGGATACCAATGTGGGATCCAGTCTTGCACTGGGACCTTGTCCTGGGCTCCAGTAGTGCACTGGGATACCAGTGTGGGATCCAGTACTGTACTGGGATCCCATCTTGAGATCCAGTAGTGCACTGGGACCCTGCCCTGGGACCCAGTGACCCCACTCTGGGATCCAGTATTGCAGAAGGATCTTTGCTGGGATCCAGCCTTACACTGGGATTGTGTGTTGGGATCCTGTGCCAGAGCCCAGCCTTGCACTGGGATCCAGTGCTGGGATCTTGTGCTGGCACCCAGCCTTGCACTGGGATCCTGTGCCAGGACTCCATTCTGGGTAGAACATTTCACTGGGATCCAGTTCCAGGAACTGGCCTTCCACCCAGATCCAGCCTTATGCTGGGATCCTGTGCTGGGATCCAGCCTTGAACTGGGATCTTGTGTTGGGATCCTGCCTTGCACTGGGATCCTGTGCTGGGATCTTGTGTTGGGGTCCAGCCCTGTGTTGGGATCCTGTGCTGGGATCCAGCCTCAAACTGGGATCCAGTGTTGAAACTCAGCCTTGCACCAGGATCTTATGCTGGGATCCAGCCTTGAACTGGGATCCTGTGCTGGAATCAAGCTGTCTGTTTGGATCCTTTGCTGGGATCCAGCTTTGCACTGGGATTCTGTGCTGGGATCCTTTCCTGGGATTGAGCTCTGAGTTGGGATCCTGTGCTGGGATCCAGCCTCAAACTGGGATCCAGTGTTGAAACTCAGCCTTGCACCACGATCCTGTGTTGGGATCCAGCTCTGTGTTGGGATCCTATGTTGGGATCCAGCCTTGCACGAGGATCCTGTGCTGGAATCCAGCTCTATGCTGGGATCCAGCTCTATGTTGGGATCCTATGCTGGGATCCAGCTTTGCACCAGGATCCTGTGCTGGGATCCAGCCCTGTGTTGGGATCCTGTGCTGGGATCCAGCCTCAAACTGGGATCCAGTGTTGAAACTCAGCCTTGCACCACGATCCTGTGTTGGGATCCAGCTCTGTGTTGGGATCCTATGTTGGGATCCAGCCTTGCACGAGGATCCTGTGCTGGAATCCAGCTCTATGCTGGGATCCAGCTCTGTGTTGGGATCCTATGCTGGGATCCAGCTTTGCACCAGGATCCTGTGCTGGGATCCAGCCTTGCACTGGATCCAGATCTGTGCTGGGATCCTCTGCTGGGATCCAGCACTGGGATCCAGCCTTGCATTAAGATCCCGCCCCAATCCAAAATCCTGAGGCACACCAGACACCCTGGGGTGACAACATGCAGGGAGGGGGGCGTGCAGAAGGGGGCATGCAGGGCTCAGGGGGAACCCAGGGGGATCCAGGTGGGATCCAAGGGGATCCAGGCATGCAGGTGGTACCTGGGCTCTTAACAGCTGGACTCGTCGTGGTGGGACGGGTCGCAGAAGAAGCGGGAGCCCCGCTTGGCCGTGCGGGCAGTGAAGGGGACGCTCTTCAGCGCTGTGGGGGGACGGGCAGGGGACGGGGGGGGACAGGGACATGTCAGCCCCCGTGGCTGGCAGGGCCAGGGCAGGGGGCCAGGGGGGCCGAGGGGGCCATACCTGTGATGATGTCCTCGATGGTGCCATCCTTGCCCTCGTACATGGGCCGGTGGTCCTTGGCCTGGCGCCGCCGCAGCTCCGCGATCAGCTCCTGCTGCTGCCACTTGTTCCGCTGTGAGGGAGGCACAGGGGGCCAGGTGAGGGACACAGGGGTCCCCTCCGTGCCCCCTACTCCCCAGCCCACCCCGTGGCTGCCTCCACCAACCTTCTCCTGCTTTTTAGCCTCCTGTGCCAGCAGCTTCTCCCGCATCACCTCCTCCTGCTTCTTGCGCGTCTCGTTCTCCTGCTCCGCGTCCTGCCGGGGCACACAGGTGGGCAGGGGTCAGATTTCCCCCACCATGGTGCCACTCACCTGCAGGGCACCCCCTCCTGGCCCCAGCTCACCTTGTAGGAGTGGATGAAGCGGACAAAGACCGGGAAGAAGACAGACGGGGGGGTGGTCTTGGGGCTCTCGCCGAAATACCGCACCACGGTGTTGTAGGCGTCCTGGCACAGGAGCAGGGTCAGGCACGGGCAGTGCCCGGCACAGGGGGAGGGCAAGGCATGGTGGGCATCATGTGTGGGCAAAGCAGGGCAGGAGAGCACAGGGAGTGTGCAAGACAAGGTGTGGGTGACAAGGAACGCACACAGAGAATGCAAAGGAAGGCAGGAGTGCACAGGGAGTGTGCAGAGCAAGGTGTGGGTGACCAGATGTGCACGAGAAGTTTGCAGAGCCAGGAGCAGAACCAGACGTGCACAAGGACCGTGCAAGGCAAGGTGTGGATGACAAAGAAGGACACGGAACATGCAGAGAAAAAAGCAGGGGTGCAAGAAGAGTGTGCAAAGCAAGGTGTGGGTGACAAAGAATGACACAGAGCATGCAAAGGAAAGCAGGAATGCAAGAAGAGCATGCAGAGCAAGGTGTGGATGGCCAGGTGTGCACAAGGACAATGCAAGACAAGGTGTGGATGATGAAGAAAGACACGGAACATGCAAAGGAAAGCAGGAGTGCAAGAGGAGCATGCAGAGCAAGGTGTGGGTGACCAGATGTGCACGAGGACCATGCAAGACAAGTTTTGGATGAGCAGATGTGCACAAGGAGTGTGCAAAGCAAGATGTCCGCACAAGGACTGCATAGAGCAAAGTGTGGATGACGAAGAAAGACACGAAACATGCAGCGGAAAACAGGAGTGCAAGAAGAGCACGCAGAGCAAGGTGTGGCTGACCAGCTGTGCACGAGGAGTTTGCAGAGCAAGGTTTCAATGACCAGATGTGCACAAGGACCATGCAGGGCAAGGTGTGGCTGACCAGCCGTGCCCGTGGCCGGTGCCAGGCCGGGTGTGAGCCGCCCTCACCTCGGCCGTGCGCGCGTCGCGCTGCAGCCGCTCCAGCTGCCCCTCGCTGCCGCCCAGGAAGCCGCGCAGCACCGCGCTCTCGTGCTGCCCGCACTCCCGCCGCAGCAGCTCCATGCCCCGGCCCAGCTCCTTCACATCCAGCAGCACGTTCTCCAGGGACACTGCAGGGACACGGGATGGGTCAGTGTGGGTAACTGAAGGTGGTACAGAATGTAATCTTATCCCCTAAAGAGTTGCAGCTGAACCATTTACTAAAGATCTGGAGCAGGCCTGATGTTAACAGGCCACACCTGTAGCCAGTAAGAAGAGTGTTATAAAAGAGTGGATTGATGGGAACTGGAGTCAGCTGGCTGCTGTGAGGATAAGGAAGAGTCAGTGCCTAGAGAAGCTGCCTACAAGAGAAACATCAAGGAGGTACAAAACTCTAGCAATATGGAACCCTTGCAATGTAATGACAATAGATCTCTTGCACTATAATGACAACAGGTCAGGCGCTGTGTGAGGCTGGGACAGCAAGGTGGGGCCATAGTCACAGGTTGAAGGGCACCTGCTGCAGCTTTCTCCACAAAGTGCAGCTCCTGCCAGAAGGTCGCCAGCTCTGGGTACTTCTCCCGCACCGTCAGCGCGATGAAGTGCAGCAATGTCATCTTCCTGTCGGTTGACTTGGTGTCCAGGAGCTGCAGGAGGATTTGGGGAGGGGGTCAGGGCTGTGGGATGGGACCCTCAGGGTCCCAGGGAGCCGGGGAGGGGCTGCCCACCAGGTCCAGGCTCTGCAGTTTGAAGCCGTAGACTGCGCCGCGTTTGCTGCTGTTCATGTAGTTGCCAAGCGCCAAGATGATCTGCAGGGGCAAAGCAGCAGAGTTGGAGGGTCAGGAGGGAGTGAAACCCCCACAGGAACCCCCTCACCCAGCTACAGCGAGGCTGGATGAAGGACCCCCACCCAGCCCACCTCCAACATGTGCTTCAGCTTCTGCGACGACTTAACAGAGGCCGAGGCCGCGATGATGGCGTTGAGCTGCTGCAGGGGGACAGCACAGGGGGGTTCAGCTGGGGTTCAAGGTGGAGCAGGTCCAGTTCTCCCCCTCCCAGGGGGGTTCAGCTGGGGTTCAAGGTGGAGCAGGTCCAGTTCTCCCCCTCCCCAGCTCCGTACCGGCGTCAGCATCTGGATATTCTCGGCGAAGTTGCCGAGGAAGGCCATGATGGCCATGCGCTGGGGCAGCCTCTCCACCTTGCTGAACTGCAGCATGAAGCGATCCTCGTCCGCCAGCTCCTCCAGCGGCTTCCGCTCGCGCTCGTACTGCCTCAACGCCTTGGCCTCCGCCTCCGTGGGCAGGAACCGCATCAGGCACTCCACGAAATCCACCGGCAGCGTCGCCAGGTCGAACCTGCCCCCGCACCGCAGCGTTGGGGAGCAGATCCCCAGAGGTGCCCAGTTTGGGAAGCCTGGATCCCTGTCTGGGCACCCTGAACCACAGCCAGAGCCTCTGCACCCTGCCTGGGCCTCTGTACCCCCCCCTGGACCTCCTGAACCTCAAGCAAACCATGTGCATCCCAGCCAAGTCCTTCTGCACCTTGCCTGGCTCTCCTGTTGACCCTCTACCCCCTGCCAGACCCCCTACATCCCAAAAAGCTCCTCTGCATTCCAGACAGTCTCTCTGCACCCTGCCTGGCACCTCTGAACCCCAAAAAATTCCCGCTGCTCCTCCGCCAAGACCCCCTGAACTCTGCCTAGGTCCCCTGAGCCCCAAGCAGCCATGCTGCCCCCCAACCAACCCTTTTGCGTCCCTACCAGCCCTCTTGCACCCCTGTCTCCCCCCTGCACCCCATTTTTGACCCTCCCTGCCCCGTTTCTGCCCCCCCCAGCGCAGCCCATACGTGTGGATTGCCCGGCAGATCTCGTCGGCGCTGCGGCCAGCCTTGCGCAGGGTGATGGCCAAGTTCTTGGCACGGTTGGCCTCCAGCAGGGTCACCTTGGTGGCCACTTTCTGCGCCGCCTTGCTCTTGGCACACACCAGGTCCAGCGCCGGGCCCTGCGCCTTGGTCTTGAACAGCTCCTCGAAGCGCTCCAGGTCCAGGTCCTGGGGGGTGAGGGGGGTCAGAATTGGGGCTGGGGGTGCCCACGTGGAGAGGAGGACTCCATAATATCAGAAGCCTAATTAATTACTTTATTATACTGTATTATTCTATACTATATTACTATTATACTATATTTTTTACTATATTCTATACTATATTACTATTATTATATTATATTATATTATATTATATTATATTATATTATATTATATTATATTATATTATATTATATTATATTACATTATATTACATTACATTATATTACATTACATTACATTATATTATATTATATATAATACTATACTGTATTATTCTCTACTATATTACTATATTATATACTATATTACTATAATACATAATATATTATATTATAGTGTATTCTATACTATATTGCAGTATATTATTCTATACTGTATTACTATATTACTATTATAGTATATTCTATACTATATCACTATTATTATACTATATTCTATTATTCTATACTATATTACTAAATTATATACTATATATTTTAGTATATTACATACTATATTACTATACTATATTAAATATTGTAATATACTATATTATAGTATATTGTATGCTATATTACAGTATATTATTCTATACTATATTACTATTATACTTTATTCTATGCTATATTATTCTATACTATATTACTATATATATATACTATATATTAGTATATTATATATTACGTTACTATATTACATATTGTAATATACTATATTATAGTATATTCTCTACTATATTACAGTATATTATTCTATACTATATTACTTAATCTAAACTGAATCTGCCAAACACTCAATTCCACTGCAGAGAATCTTGTGACTGTCAGCAGTCCCGACACACAGTGGATTCAATTGGTCAATTAATCAAATTGACCAGAATAACTGACCAAATAACCAGAATCCAATTACCAATTCCCTCCAGGTAAACAATCTTCCACAACGCACCCCACTCGTGAACAACAAGAGGAGCAGCAATTGAGATAAGAACTGGTTTTTTCCCTTTCTCTGAGCATCAGAGAATGTGAATCCCAGAAATGTCCTAGGGAAGCTGTGCCTTGTTTTTATTCTGTGAAGAGAAATGTAGCCACAGAGGGGTCCTGGGCTCACCTCCAGCACCCTCTCATCATCCAGCTCGCTGAACACCGTCCCGCTGATCTGGCTGGGCTTCAGCGCCGTCCAGTTGAACACAGGCAGCCGGAACTTGGTCTTGATGGGCTTCTTGATCCGGATGGCTGCCAGCGGGGCGGGAGCCAGCTCAGCACCCCCAGGGCATGGGGACATGTCCTGTGCCCGCCCTGAGCCACCTGAGCCTGGTGTCATCAACCCCAGGGCCACCCACATGTTCTGTGCCCACCCTGAGCCACCTGAGCCTGGCGTCATCAACCCCAGGGCATGGGGACATGTCCTGTGCCCACCCTGAGCCACCTGAGCCTGGTGTCATCAACCCCAGGGCATGGGGACATGTCCTGTGCCCACCCTGAGCCACCTGAGCCTGGTGTCATCAACCCCTGGGCCACCCCATGCTGGGGTCTCTGAGCAGGTGTTCCTTGAGGATTGCAACCCCAGCACTCTGGTGTTTGCAACCCTTTCCCTGTCCCTTGTCCCTGTCCCCAGAGTTCCTCTGTCCTCCCTGTCCACACAATCTCTACACCATCCCTGTCCCCACGGTCCCCACACCATCCCTGTCCCTTGTCCCTGTGCCCACAATCCCTATACCATCCCTGTCCCCATGGTTCCCACATCCTCCTGTCCCCATTGTCCTCACACTGTCCCGCTCCCCACACCCTCGCTGTCCCCTGTCCCTGTCCCCACTGCCCCTGCACTGTCCCTGTCCCCACTGTCCCCACTGTCCCTGCACTGTCCCCTGTGCCCATCCCCTGTCCCTGTGCCCACCCCGTGGTCCCCCTCATCCCCACGTACCTGAGAGCCCCACGGTGAGGGCGATGGACGGTGCAGCCCCGGGCAGCGGCGGGGCCGGGGGACACTTCCCTGTGGACCCATCAGAGGAGAGGGGGGTGAGACTCCAATTCTGGGGACCACCCAGACCAGCACCACGGACACCCCTTCCTGTGACCCCTCCCTCCCCTGGGCACACCCAGCTCTGAGCTGCCCCAGCTTTGGGTACCCCGGGGTCTTCCTCTTCCTCCTCCTCCTCCTCCTCACCTGGGAGCGGGGGCGCGGGGGGCGGCAGCGGGGGAGGCGGAGGGGGCGGCGGGGGGGGCGCGGCTTCCACGGGGGGCAGGACCGGGGGTCTCAGGGTCTCCTCCGAGGGCTCGGGCAGCGGAGGGGGCGGCTCGGCCCCGCCGGGCACCGGGGGCGGCTCGGAGCCGTAGTGCCGCCGGAAAGCCTCGTCCTTCTCCTTGATCATCCTGCGCAGCGTGTGCACCTGGTGGCTCGTGTGCTCGTAGGTCTCCTGGGGACGGCGAGGGTCAGACTGGGGGGATTGGGACCCTTCCCCGCTCCCCACAGCCCCCATAGCCCCCCAGCACACCTTGACCACCTCCAGCTCCTTCTCTCGCTGCAGCAGCTGCTTCTCCAGCTCTGCCACCCGCATCATGTTCTCGTTCTCCAGATCCAGCAGCTTCTCCGTTAGCTGAGGAGAGGGACACGGCTGTGACAGCAGCTCGGGGACACCCCTGCTGTCACCTCTGACCTCCCTGGGACCCAGCAAGGAACAACCCCACATCCCCCCGTGCTCACATACATGGGACAGGTGCTCCTCCAGCTCCTCCACCTTCTCCAGGGCCACATTTTTGGTCTCAGCATCCTCCAGCAGCCCCCCCACATCGAAGACGTTGTCCAGGTACGCCTGGATCTGCACCTGCAGCTTCTCACTCTCCGTGTGCCTCGACTTCTGTGGGCACAAAGGCGCCATCAAGGATGGGGGGACCCCCCAACACAATTCCCCTGACCCTCAACCACCCCCCATACCTGCAGGAACTCCTCCAGCCCCAGTTTGGTGAACTCATACTGGAGATGGACGCGGAAGTTCATGTCCTCCACCGAGTGCACCACGATGTTGATGAACTGCATGCAGGCCACCTGCAGGCAGGGTTGGTGTCACCAGGTGTTGTGGTGTGATGGAACAGCCTGTCCATCCCGGTTCTTTCCCCAGGTGTGCCAATCACCTCTCCCTTCCCCTCCCTTGCCCCTGCTGAGTGCTGTCCATCAATCTTGGCATTCCAGAAAGGGTGTCATGTGATTGGTGAAGTTCAAAAGATGCCTCATCCCTGGGGACATTGGGCCATCCAGGTGTCACTTGTCGCTTGAGACCTTCCCCCCTGTACCTCGTTGGTGGCTCCCTACCCCTTCCCTGCCCCTCTCCCTGGGGTTAAAAGGAACAGCAACCACGGGCTCAGGGAGTTCTGTTGGAGCTGGTGCTGCATTCAGAGTGGGCCACAACAAAGCTCTGGATCCAAACCCTCCAGCAGAACCGACTCCTTTCCTTCACCATGGCCTCAAAGCTTCTCCACCAGGGTAAACCTGAGCTCCTGCAAGCCTGGACTTGTCCCAAGTGCCCAGCTGCAATATCCAGCTGGCCAAAGGTGTCTCTGAGATGAAACCACCACAGTTGCCACACTTGGTCAAGCAGCAAGGGCTGGACAAACCCTGGCACGTTCCATCTGGCTATATTGGGATTTAATTTCAATATATTGGCGCCCAATGTGAGGCGGCTCCATCCTGGGGATGGATCAGTCAGGGAAGAGACCCCTGAGGTGAAACCACCACAGTTGCCACCTTTGGTCAAGCAGCAAGAGCCAGACAAGCCCAGGCACGTTCCATCCAGCTATATTGGTATTTAATTCCATTATATTGGCGCCCAACGTGGGGCAGCTCCATCCTGGGGATGGATCAGTCAGGGAAGAGACCCCTGAGGTGGCACCCTCACTTTTGCTGCAGCATGCAGCTGGCCAAAGGTGTCTCTGAGGTGAAACCACCAGAGCTGCCACCCTTGGTCAAGCAGCAAGGCCAGATGAGCCCAGGCACGTTCCATCTGGCTATATTGGTATTAATTCCAATAACCAGGATTCCTCCTGGCCCCCCAGAGAGCCTCCCCCTCGCTCAGGACAGGGTGTCCCACCATGAAGTCGATGCTGCTGTCCTCGTTGCGGAAGTATTCCATCAGCCGCTCGAAGCGGTGTTTCTCCTTGCACACCTGGGCAGGCAGAAATGGGGTTCACCTGGCATGGCCCCCCCAGCCACTGACCCTCCCCTCATCTCCTGGACTCCATTTCCCTAATCCCAGTCTGGTCCTGGTACTCCCAGACTCCCCCATTCCTCATCCTCCCTGATCCCTTCATCACCTGCACTCCAGATTCCCCTTCCCAGCCTGGTCCTGGGGTCCCTGGTGTCCCCATCCCAACCTTCTCTTGGGGTTTCCCCCATCCCAGATTGCTTCTGGAGTCCCCAGTTCCTCCATTCCCGAGGTCCTGCTCCCCAGTCCCAGCCTGATTCTGGTGTCCCCATTCCCCCCATCCTAACCTGGTCCTGTCTCCTCCATTCCCCCATCCCATCCCCGCTCCCATCCCCTTTTACCTCCTTGAAGTTGTCAAAGGCCGCCAGGATGATCTCGTGGCCGCCCCTCACCAGGCACACAGCAGCCAACAGCTCCAGCACCAGCGCCTTCATCCTGGCCACAGCGTCACCATCATCACCATCAGTGCCACCATCACCATCAGTGCCACCATCACCATCAGTGCCACCCCCTGCCAGCTCCACGACCCCCGTCCCACCCTGCCAGACCCTCCCTCACCTCGGGTTCTTGTTGTTGAGGCTCAGGGCGATCTCGTTGACGGCGTGGGGGTGAGACATGACCAGGTTGAAGCCGTACTGTGGGCACGGAGAGCACAAAACCGGCGTCAGCCGTGGTGGCAGCGGTGACAGCGGTGTCCCCACCGTGGGGGTGACACTACCTGGTAGTTCATGATGGCCCGGAGACACATGATGCACAGGTGAACATCATCCTTCTGGCTCACCAGGCGTGAGTTCTTCAGTGCCCTGCGGCTGGGCAGCGTGCCATAGCTGCGGGACAGGGCACACGGTGAGCGGGGCTGGCACCTCCGATGGGGGGGACAGCGTGGGGACAGACGGACGGGATTTGGGAGGGACAAAGCCAGACAGAGGGCGACAGGGACAGAGCGAGCAGAGGCGGAGCAGAGGCGGGCACGGGGCTGGCACCGGACACCCGGAGCAGAGGCGGGCACGGGGCTGGCCCTGGTACTTACCGAGCAGCGAGGTGGGCACGGAGGGGACAGAGAGAGAGCACAGCCAGAGAGGGGCACCCCGGCCCTGGAAGCAGAAACGGGGTGCATTACCCCGGGCACGGGGGCACAGCCAGAGCAGGGGGAGCGGAGCCGCGGGGGCACAGGACAGGCGGGATGGGGAGATGGCAGTGCCAGGGCTGCGCGGGCATAGAGGCAGAATAGGTTGTGGCATGAGTGCCACGCCAAGGGCGAGGCACAGCGCTGCGTTTGTGCCCATGCAGTTGGCATGGGACAGGGTGAGGAGTGACACCGTGGCAGGGCACAGACATGGCACGCACACACCATGGCACAGACATGGCACGCACCATGGCACACAGCATGCCACACAGCATGGCACACAGCATGGCACACAGCATGGCACAGACATGGCACACACCATAGCACAGACATGGCACAGACACGGTACACAGCATGGCACATACCATGGCACACACCATGGCACACACCATGGCACACTGGCACACACCATGGCACAGACATGGCACACACCATGGCACATGGCACACAGCATGGCACACAGCATGGCACATGGCGCAGAGCATGGCACACAGCATGGCACACTGGCACACAGCATGGCACACAGCATGGCACACAGCATGGCACAGACGTGGCACGCACCATGGCACACAGCATGGCACACAGCATGGCACGTGGCACACAGCATGGCACACACCATGGCACAGACATGGCACATACCATGGCACACAGCATGGCACACAGCATGGCATGTGGCACACAGCATGGCACAGACATGGCACACACCATGGCACACACCATGGCACATGGCACACACCATGGCACACACCATGGCACACACCATGGCACATGGCACACAGCATGGCACACACCATGGCACACTGGCACAGCACTCAGCAAGCAGCCAGAGCCCTGCACAGGCCGTACCCCCATGGCAGGACGTGCCCCCAGAGTGGGGCATGCCCCCGGGCACGTACCGTAGGGCGGTCTGGCGGGCAGAGCGTGCCAGGCTGCTGCCGAAGGGGGCGGGCAGCGCGCTGGGGTGCTGCAGATCCTCGATGGACCTGCTCCAGGAGCGCAGCTTCTCCAGGGCACCGTCCTCACCTCCTTCCAGGCCCTCAAAATCCAACCTGGAGGGGGCACACGTGTGGAGCGAGGGTGGCACAGGGCTCTGGTGGGTGGCACAGGGCTTTGAAGGGGGGCACACGGCTCTGGCAAGGGGCACAGGGCTATAGCAGGGAGTTTATGGCTCTGACAGTGGGCACAGTGCTTTGGCAGGGGGCACACGGCTCTGGCAGCGGGCACACAGTTCTGGAGGGGGGCACAGGGCTTTAAATGGGGGCACAGGGCTCGGGCAGCTCTGGCAGGGGACACAGGGCTGTGGTGGGGGGCACACAGCTCTATCAGGGGGCACAGAGCTCTGGCAGGCGGCACAGGGATCTGGCAGAGGGCACACGGCTCTGGCAGCGGACACAGGGCTTTGAAGGGGGGCACAGGGCTCTGGCAGCTCTGGCAGCGGGCACACAGCTCTGGCAGGGGGCACAGGGATCTGGCAGGGGGCACAAGGCTCTGGCAGGGGGCACACGGCCCTGGCAGGGGGCACAGGGCACTAGCAGCGGGCACACAGCTCTGGCAGCAGGCACAGGGCTCCAGCACAGATGCAAGCACTGCAGTAGGTGCCAGGCAGATGCAGTGCAGTAGGTGCCCGGTGGGCACTGCGGGGTGGGCAGAGGCGCGAGGGTGGCTCAGCAATCCCCAGAGCAGCCGGGCAGGGTCTGACATTCCCGCATCCCTCCCAAACCGCTGCTCCCCCCCTGCCTCGGCGCTGATAACACACCCAGCGCTATCAGGGAGCGGCCACAGGCTCCCCAAGGACTCCCTGGACCCACAAGGGCACCCCAAAGTCTCTCTGGACCCCCAAGGACCCCCTGGAGCCCCCCCCTGACCCCGAGACCCCCGCCCCCACTCACATGACGGCGCACTGGGCGAAGGACAGGTAATTCACCAGCACGTCCAGCCCTTTGTTCTCATCATTGAGGAACTCCCGCACCCACCTGCGGCACCAGGAACCCATCAGAGCCCGCGGGAAAAAACGGGGATCCCCCCCCAGAACAACCCCCATTAAACACGGGAACCCCCCCCCCCCCCCCAGAACACGGGGACCCCCCCCAGAACATCCCCCTCCAACATGGGGACCCCCCCAGAACACGGGGACCCCCCCCAGAACAACCTCCATTAAACACGGGAACCCCCCCTCAGAACACGGGGACCCCCCCAGAACAACCCCCATTAAACACGGGGACCCCCCCAAGAACACGGGGACCCCCCCCCAGAACATCCCCATTAAACACGGGGACCTCCCCAGAACACGGAGACCCCCCCCCAGAACATCCCCATTAAACACGGGGACCCCCCCCAAGAACACGGGGACCCCCCCCCAGAACACCCCCCTCCAACACGGGGACCCCCCCAGAACACGAGGACCCCCCCAGAACAACCCCCGTCCCACACGGGGACCCCGCCCCCCAGCAGAACCCCCTCTATCACGGGGACCCCCCCAGAACACAGGGACCCCCAAGAACACCCCCTCCATCACGGGGACCCCCCCAGAACACGGAGACCCCTCCAGAATAGCACCCCCCCCTTAAACACGGGGACCCCCCCCTAGAACAGCCCCCTTAAACACGGGGACCCCCCCCCAGCACAGCCCCCTCGAACACGGGGACCCCACAGAACACGGGGACCCCCCCAGAACACGGAGACCCCCCCCCAGAACATCCCCCTCCAACATGGGGACCTCCCCAGAACACCCCCATTAAACACGGGGACCTCCCAAGAACACGGGGACCCCCCCAGAACAACCCCCTCCAACATAAAGACCCCCCAGAACACAGAGACTCACCCCAGAACACCCCCCTCCATCACGGGGAACCCCCAGAACACAGGGACCCCCAAGAACACCCCCTCCATCACGGGGACCCCCCCAGAACAGCACCCCCCTTAAACACGGGGACCCCCCCCAGAACAGCCCCCTTAAACACGGGGACCCCCCCAGAACACCCCCGGCACCACGGGCACCCCCGCCCTGGCACGGGCACGCTGCGGGCACTGCCCTGGTGGGCGCAGCCCCCCCCCCCGTTATCAGCAGTGCCGGCGTTATCAGAGGAGCGCAGGGCAGGGAGGGCTCGGTGCGGGCGGGAAACGGGGCTCGGTGATGGGGCTGCACCCCCAAACCCACCCCTGAGGGGAAAGGAGGAGATTCGGGGTGCCCTGACCCTTGGGAGGGTGTTGGGGTGCAATTTTGAGGTGCCAAGAAGGGGAGTGGGGGTACATGGGGTGGGGGGCTCACCCCGATCTTTGGGAGGGTCTTGGGGTGCAATTTTGAGGTGCCAAGAAGGGATTGGGGGTACAGGGGGTGGGAGATTCACCCCAAACCTTGGGAGGGTTTTGGGGTGCAATTGTGAGATGCCAAGAAGGAGGTGGGGGTACAGGGGGTGGGGGATTCATCTGGACCCTTGGGGAAGGTGTTGGGGTGCAATTGTGAGGCGCTGTGCCCACGGGAAAGGAGGGATTCGGGGTGCCCTGACCTTTGGGAGGGTGTTGGGGTGCAATTTTGAGGCGCCAAGAAGGGATTGGGGGTACAGGGGGTGGGGGGCTCACCCCGACCCCTGGGAGGGTCTTGGGGTGCAATTTTGAGGTGCCAAGAAGGGATTGGGGGTACAGGGGGTGGGAGATTCACCCCGATCTTTGGGACGGTGTTGGGGTGCACTTGTACCAACGGCCAAGGAGGGGATGGGGGTACAGGGGGTGGGGGTTCACCCCAAACCTTGGGAGGGTTTTGGGGTGCAATTGTGAGATGCCAAGAAGGAGGTGGGGGTACAGGGGGTGGGGGATTCATCTGGACCCTTGGGGAAGGTGTTGGGGTGCAATTGTGAGGCGCTGTGCCCACGGGAAAGGAGGGATTCGGGGTGCCCTGACCTTTGGGAGGGTGTTGGGGTGCAATTTTGAGGTGCCAAGAAGGGATTGGGGTACAGGGGCTGGGGGATTCACCCCGATCCTTGGGAAGGTCTTGGGGTGCACTTGTGAGGTGCAAGGAGAGGATGGGGGTACAGGGGGTGGGAGATTCACCCCGACCCTTGGGAGGGTCTTGGGGTGCAATTGTGAGGTGCCAGGAAGGGAGTGGGGGTACAGGGGGTTGGGGATTCGCCCCAATCTTTGGGAGGGTCTTGGGGTGCAATTTTGAGGCGCCAGGAAGGGATTGGGGGTACAGGGGGTGGGAGATTCACCCCGATCTTTGGGAGGGTCTTGGGGTGCATTTCTGAGGTGCCAAGAAGGGATTGGGGGTACACGGGGTGGGGGATTCACCCCGATCTTTGGGAGGGTCTTGGGGTGCATTTCTGAGGTGCCAAGAAGGGATTGGGGGTACAGGGGGTTGGGGATTCACCCCGATCTTTGGGAGGGTCTTGGGGTGCACTTGTACCAACGGCCAAGGAGGGGATGGGGGTACAGGGGGTGGGGGGCTCACCCCGACCCCTGGGAGGGTCTTGGGGTGCATTTGTGAGGCGCTGTGCCCACGGGAAAGGAGGGGATTCGGGGTGTCCCGACCCCCGGGAGGATGTTGGGGTGCAATTGTGCGGTGCAAAGGAGAGAACGGGGGTACGGGGGGTGGGATTACCGGGGGTCCCCAGCCCAGCCCAGCCCAGCTCCGCGCGTCACGGAGCCCCGGGGCCCGCCGGGGCCGCCCCTTTCCTGCCGCCGCTCCAGCCCCCGAGCCCCAGCCCTGTTTCCTGTCTCCGGCTGCTGCTATTTTGGGTTCCGTGGGCAGGGACGAGCGGGGCCGGCGGCGGGGAACAGCCCGCACGTGCACGAGCAGCCCCGGGCACGCCGGTGCCACCGGGAACCCTCCGCTGATGTCCCCAAACCCTCCCCCGGGTCCCTGCGCATCATCCCGGGGCCGGTCGGGGATGGAACGGACCGAGCCCCTCCGGTGTGTCGGGAGGAGCCGGACGGGGATCCGACCGCGCTGCCTCGTTCAGGGCGTCAGCACCGGCCCATCCGCCCCGGCATCCGCCCCCGGGAGCGGCCCGCGGGCCGGGGCAGGAACCGGGCCCAGTTCCTGCAGCGCCTCCGGCTTCCCCTGCAGCTGTGCGGGGCTGGGGACAGCACCCCGCGGTCCCGCCGGGGGCTCCAAGGCCATCCGGAACTCTGCACCCCACAAACGCCAAAGTCTGGACCCCACAAACCCTCCCTGGGACCCCACAAACCCTCCCCGGGACCCCACAAACCCTCCCTGGGACCCCACAAACCCTCCCCGGGACCCCACAAACCCTCCCTGGGACCCCCCAGCCCCTCCCCGGGACCCCCCACTCACCCAATGTGGTTGGTCCTCAGGCTGATCTCCAGCTCCCGCAGCACCTTGGTGGATTCCTGCACCCTCCTCCTGAACTTCTGGGGGGCACAGCAAGGCTGAGCTGCGTCCCCCCAGATTCCCCAAACCCCCCAAGGCTCCCTCAAAGCCCCCAAAGCCCCCAAAGCCCCCCAAAGCCCCTCAAAGCCCCCTCACCTTGCGTGTGACACCCGGCTCCAGGAAGCTGCGCAGCTTCTGGATGTAGGCATGGGGTGGGCTCTTCACCTGGAACCGCTCCTGGGAGGGGACAGGAGGGTGTTGGTGACATTGGTGACATTGGGACAGCGGCGTTGTCCCCTCCCCAGACCCTCCACGGGCCGCCCAGCCCCACCTGGTCACAGATGAGGTCCCACTTCTTCTCGTTGTCGTACTGGCGCAGCAGCCGGGCTTTGTCCGGGGGCAGGTTCATGGAGCTCTGGGGACACAGAGGGGGTGTCACCCTGAGGGGCACGGGGACAGTGCCCACAAGGGGCACCGAGACCCATGGCACAGCCCCAAAAACACCCACAGCTCAGCCAGGATCCCCTCCGAGAGCACCCTGAGACGTGGCATAGCCAGAGTGGCTGGCACCAGGGTGGGTGTCACCCTGAGGGACACGGGGACAGAGCCACCAAGGGCCACTGAGACCCATGGCACAGCCCCAAAAAGCACCCACGGCACCCACAGTGCCCCCCAAGGGCCGCCAAGAACCATGGCACAGCCTGGGTGGCCCCAAAAGCACCCACAGTGCCCTCCAAGGGGCACCAAGACCCATGGCACAGCCCCAAAAAGCACCCACAGGGCCCCCTCTAAGGGCACCCTGAGCCAGAGCGGCTGGCACCAGACTGCACCAGCGGGCACAGATGTGGCACGGGCACAGCAGTGCCACCAGGGCCATGTGCCAAGCACCGGCGGCACCAAATCTCTCCATCCCTGACGCATCCTTCCTGTCTGCAGCTGCTTCCGTGCCACAACCGCAGCCTCCGCTCCCGACCGGGCACGGGGCCAGGCACTGGTGCCAACTCCCCAGGACACTGGACACAAAGCCTGGCACCGGTGCCACCCCCCCAGGACACCAGACACAGAGCCAGGCACTGGTGCCAGCTCCCCAGGACACTGGACACAAAGCCTGGCACCGGTGCCACCCCCCCAGGACACCAAACACAGAGCCAGGCACCGGTGCCAGCTCCCCAGGACACCGGGCACAAAGCCTGGCACTAGGTCACTGGGAAGACCCCGGTGGGACGTGGCACAGGACAAATGGGGTGCCACAGTGGGCACCAGGGATGCCAGAGAGCCTGGGAGTGCCCTGGTGGGTGATGCCACCACAGGGAGAGATGCCAGCCCACGTGGGCGATGTCACCCTGGTGGGAGATGGCATTGCCCTGGGTGATGTCACCGTGGTGGGTGCTGCCAGCCCGGCTCATGATGCCACCCTGGTGGGAGATGCCACCCTGGCGGTGACGCTGCTCAGGGCAGCCCCGTTACCAGGAGCTGCTCCTCCCCTCCATGCCAGCCCTGCCCGCTCACCCCGATGCCACGGGAAACCGGGACCGAGCCCGGGGGAGGCCACGGGAGTGCTGGGCAAGGGTCCCACGGGACTGACCGACCACAGGACAGGCTGACCAGCAGGACAGACTGACCAGCAGGACAGACTGACCACCAGCAGGGACTGACCACCAGGACAGACTGACCAGCAGGACAGACTGACCACCAGGACAGACTGACCACCAGAAGGGACTGACCACCAGGACAGACTGACCAGCAGGACAGACTGACCACCAGGACAGACTGACCACCAGAAGGGACTGACCACCAGGACAGACTGACCAGCAGGACAGACTGACCAGCAGAAGGGACTGACCATCAGCACAGGCTGACCACCAGGACACACTGACCACCACCAGGACACACTGACCACCAGGACACACTGACCAGCAGGACACACTGACCAGCAGGACAGACTGACCAGCAGGACACACTGACCACCAGGACACACTGACCACCAGGACAGACTGACCAGCAGGACAGACTGACCACCAGGACACACTGACCAGCAGGACAGACTGACCAGCAGGGACTGACCACCAGGACACACTGACCAGCAGGGACTGACCACCAGGACAGACTGACCACCAGCAGGGACTGACCACCAGGACACACTGACCAGCAGGACACACTGACCAGCAGGACAGACTGACCATCAGCACAGACTGACCACCAGGACAGACTGACCACCAGGACACACTGACCAGCAGGACAGACTGACCACCAGCAGGACAGACTGACCACCAGACACACTGACCAGCAGGACACACTGACCAACAGGACAAACTGACCACCAGCAGGACAGACTGACCACCAGCAGGGACTGACCACCAGGACACACTGACCACAAGCAGGACAGACTGACCATCAGCACAGACTGACCACCAGGACACACTGACCACCAGGACAGACTGACCAGCAGGACAGACTGACCAGCAGGACACACTGACTGCCCCCCCGAGGGGCACCGTGCCCTCCGCACAAGCCCAGCGGTAAAACCCCGGGCCGGGCCCGGCGGCGGAAGGGACGCGCGGAGACCCCGCCGGGGGCTCTGAGGCGCCGCCGCCCGCCCGCGCCGCCGTTCCCGCCGCTCCGTTTCCTGCCTTTGTGCTGGGAACGCGGCCGCTCCCGGCCGGCCGCTTCCCCTCCGCCGTCCGCCCCACCGGGAGCCCCCCACGCCTTGAATCCCACCGGGAAACGGCGGCACCGGAGGTTGGCGGGGGGCTCCGGGGCGGATCCTCGCCTCCGGGAACCGCCGGGCTCCCATCACATGATGGAATGAATATTTTCCGCCCCCGGTAGCAGCCGGGACGGCACCGATGGCCGCGGGGACATTTTGGGGGAGGCAGGTGCCGCCACCCCGCAAAGTGACCCCCTCCCGGTACCGGTGTCGCCCACCGGGACGGGTCCCCCCCCGCCACAGGCCCCGCGTAGGATGCGGGACGGGCGGGAGCCGCTCGTTACCGGCGGGACGCGCCCACGCCGGTGCCCCCGGTGCCCCCGGTGCCTCCCGGTGCCCCCGGTTTCGCCTTCCAGAGCCCCGTGGGACCGCACTCGGCATTTCCTGCCCGGCTGCGGCTTCCGCTGGCGGCGGCTCCCACCGGGATGGCGGGGCCGGGGGGGCACCGGTGTCACCCATCCCCGCTGTCCGCCCCCGCCACCCAAAACAAAGCCGGGACCCCGGAGAGGCCACCGGGACGGCTCCGGGGCCACCCAAGCGCCGGTAGGACCCCTCGGCAGTATTGGTGGTCCCGGTGGCACCGGGGTGGGCACCGCCCCGGCGGTGACAGCGCACCGGGGACCGCGCAGGGCACCCGCGCCCACCGGGAGCCACTTCACGCACCGGGAAACCGGGAACCCCCGCAGGCGGCGGGGAATGCCAGCCTCGCGCGCTGCCCCGACCGGACTTTCCCGGTTTGCAAAGTCCCCGGGCCTCAGGGGCCCCCGCGGTGGCACCGGGAGTGGCGTCACCCCCGGGGCTGTCCCGGCTGGGGAGTTCCCCGCGGTCGCTGCCCATCCCCGCGGGCACCGGCGCTCCCCGCCCGCCCCTGGCGGCACCGGGCGGCGCTGCCGTCCCGGCGGTGCCCGGTGCCCGCCAACGGCTCCGGGAGAGCGCATCGGGAGGAGTCCCGGGGAGGGATGAACCGGGACGGGGCTCAGCGGGAACACCGACGGAGCGAACGGACGAAGCGCACCGCCGGGGGCACACCGGGAACGGACGGTGAGCACCGGGAACTGGGGAGCGCGGCGGGGGTCGGCCTCTCACCAGCACCAGGGCGAAGCGCTCCTCCAGCTCGCAGGGCTCCGGCATCGGCATCTTTCCCGGGGCGAACAGTCCGGCTCCCCCCGGGGCCGCCGGTGTTCCCGGGCCCCGGGGCAGCGCCTCCCCGTCCGCGCTCTCCACGTTCCCCATCCCCGGCCCAGGCACCGGGGGGCGGTGGGGGAGGTTCAGCCCGTCGTGTCCGGCGCTGCCGCCGCCTCCCGCTCCCGCCCCGCCCGCCCCGCCCGGTCCCGCCCCAGCGCTGCCGGTGCGCGGCGGCGCCACCAGGGGGCGCCCTCAGGAGCGGCGGCGCCACCAGGGGGCGCCCGAAGGCCGGCAGCGAGCGCCGCGCTCCCGTTGGTCGAGCCGCGCCCACGCTGACCAATCAGCGCCGCGCTCTCGCGCGGGGGCGGGACCTGCCCCTCCAACGGCGGCGCTCGGGCGAGGCCCGGACCGTGACGGCGGCTCGAGGGAGCCCCGCCCCTAGGGTTGACGACAACCAATAGAATGAGGCGGGAGGCGGGACTCCGCGGGGGTCCAGCCAATGAGCGGCGGGGGCGTGGCGCAGAGCTCGCGGCCTGGCACGGACGGCGGACGCGGCGCAGGTGCGGGCGGGGGGCGCGGGCGGGGCGGGCCCGGGGCGGCCCCGGGGGATCCCCGGGGGTCCCGGAGCGGCTGCAAAACCCCGAGCGACCCCCGGAGCCCCCTCAGAGCCCGCCCCGAGCGGCCCGGGCGGTCCCGCCCCCACCAGGCCCCGTTTGCGGCGGGGGGGGGGGGAGCGCGCACGGGTTGGGCCCCCCCGGGGGTCTCGGCCCGGTTGTAACGTGAGGAGCGGGGGGGGAGCGGGGGAAGGAACGGGCAGCACCGGGCGGGGCGGGGCGGAGCGGGGGGGTAAAGGTCGCTTGGAGCCGGCCAGGGGCGGCAGCAGCGAAAGCGAAAGCGGCGCTGGGGGCGGGGAGGGCGGCTCGGGGCCTGCCCGGTGGAACCGGCGGTCACCGGCACCGGGGAGGGGGGGGGGGGGTGTCACAGCTTTGTCACGGCTTTGTCACACACGCACTTGTCCCCACGGCTCCTCGCCCTTTGACCCGGGGCTTCCCCAGGCGGGCGGTGGCAGCGCTCCGGTGCCACTGTCCCGGTGCCACCCGGTGCCACCGTGCCCTGCTGTGGCACCGTGGGCTCCTCCTCTCCCGGAGCCTCCTCTCCGCCTCGGTGCCTCCTTGAAGCGCCCACCCCGCTCCCCCTGGGGCTCTCTTCTGTCCCCTCCATCCCTTGGGGACACCTGGCTGGTGCCACCGGCCGGGCAGGTGCCACAGGGCACAGAGCCGGCCCAGCCGGCCGGACCGGGAGGAGGAGGAGGAGGAGGAGGAGGAGGAGGAGGAGGAGGAGGAGGAGGCCCTGCTGGGATCCTCCCGCTGCCAGAGCCACCTCTGGGGACGTCATTACGGGCACTAATGTCACCTGGCACAACGGCGTTTCCAGCTGCCGGCAGCGCTCCCGCGGCACCTCCGGGAGCTCCCCTGGCCCCGGAGCAGCTCGGCTGCGAATCCCCCGGGGCTGTGCTGGCCCTGCAACAGCCCTGCAACAACCCAGGGGCTCCTCTGGCCCTGCAACAGCCGCCTGGGCTTGCACCAGCTGGACAAAAAAATGCTCCAGAGCAGCTCCTGGGCTCTCACTCAGCTCCTTTGGGGGGTTCGGGAGCTCTGGGTGGGCTCCAGATCCTTTTGGGGAAGGTTTGGGAGCTCTGGGTGGGCTTTCAGATCCTTTGAGGGATTTGGGAGCTTTGGGTGGGTTCTCAACTCCTAAGGGGGGTTTGGGAGCTTTGGGTGGGTTCTCAGCTCCTAAGGGGGGTTTGGGAGCTCTTGGTGGTCTCTCACTCAGCTCCTTTGAGGGGTTTGGGAGCTTTGGGTGGGTTCTCAGCTCCTAAGGGGGGTTTGAGAGCTTTGGGTGGGCTCTCACTCAGCTCCTTTGAGGTGTTTGGGAGCTCTGGGCTCTCACTCAGCTCCTGGGGAGGTTTGGGAGCTTTGGGTTGGTTCCAGATCCTGAGGGAGTTTGGGGAGCTTTGGGTGGGCTCTCACTCAGTTCCTGTAGGAGGTTTGGGAGCTTTGGGCTCTCACTCAGCTCCTTTGGGGGCTTTGGGAGTTCTGGGTGGGCTCTCAGCTCTTGAGGGAGGTTTGGGAGCTTTGGATGGGCTCCAGATCCTGGAGGAGATTTGGGGGCTTTAGGTGGGCTCTCACTCAGCTCCTTTGGGGGGTTTGGGAGCTTTGGGCTCTCCCTCAGCTCCTGGGTGGAGTTTGGGAGCTCTGGGTGGCCTCCAGCTCCTTTCTGACCGCCCTTTCCTCCCCCTGGCAGTTTTGCAGCCCTGTGGAGCGGCCCTGGGCCCATCCCAGCCTGGCACCATGAACGTCTTCGACCGCAGCATCAACTTCGATGCCCTCTTCAAGTTCTCCCACATGTGAGCGACACAAGGGGCAGGGCAGGGGGCTCAGGGGGCTCTGTGCCAGCCCTCCTGCCCACCTCACCACCCTCCTCCTCCTCACCCACAGCTCGGCCTCCACCCAGGAGCACCTGAAGAGGGTCTATGGCAGCTTTGCCATCTGCATGTTCGTGGCAGCTGCGGGCGCCTACATCAACGTGGTGACCCATCTGTTCCAGGTGAGGGAGCTTTTGAAGGGCTCAAGGTGGCACCCCCAGCCCTGCAGCACCCGGGTGAGGCAATGCCCAGCCCTCACCTGTGTTCTCCCTGTCCCAGTTTGGCTTCCTGACTGGCCTGGGGGCACTGGGGCTGATGATTTGGCTCATAGCCACCCCTCACAACCGTGAGACGGAGCAGAAGAGGCTGGGGATGCTGGTTGGCTTCGCCTTCCTCACAGGTAGGTGGGCACTGGGCGTTCCCCCCACATCCCACAGGACCCCAAATCCTTCAGAGGGGCCGCATGAAGCCCCCCCAGAATGGCTCTGGTGCCACCCAGTTCTGTCCTTCCAGGCATCAATCTGGGACCCCTCCTGCAAATGTGCATCTCTGTCAACCCCAGGTAGAACACCCCCACCAAAAACCCCATCCCTCACCTCCAGCTGTCACACAGATCCTGTTTACCCTCCCTGGTGCCCCCCAAAACCCTCTGAGCCCTTTTCTTCACCCCCAGCATCATCCCCACTGCCTTCCTGGGCACTGCCACCATCTTTGCCTGCTTCTCTCTGAGCGCCCTGTACGCCCGGCGCCGCAGCTACCTGTACCTGGGAGGTGAGAGAGGCTTTGGGGGGGCTCTGGGAGGGGCTTGGGACCCCCTTTTTTGGGGAGGGGGTGTCCCCAGACTTGTCCCTGACTCCCTCACCCTTCCAGGTTTCCTGCTCTCCGGCCTCACCCTGCTGCTTCTCTCCTCTGTGATTAACGCCTTTGTGAGATCCACCTGGCTCTTCACGGTGAGTGCAGCCTGCCGGGGACGGACAGACGGACAGGTGACACCAGCAAGGTGGGGACAGTCCCCAAGTGATGCCAATTTACCCCCCCTCACAGGCCCACCTGTACGTGGCCCTGATGATCATGTGTGGCTTCGTGCTCTTCGACACGCAGCTCATCATCGAGAAGGCGGAGAGCGGGGACAAGGATTACATCTGGTGGGGACAGCTGGGGACACAGGGGGGTGACACAGGGGACAGGGTGGCCTTCCCTGAGCACCCAGCCATCCTTCCCTCCCTCTCTTTGCCAGGCACTGCGTTGATCTCTTCCTGGATTTTGTCAACATCTTCCGGGAGCTCCTGATCATCCTGGGCATGAACGAGGTGGGTGAGGGGCCCTGGGCAGGGCAGGACAGAGGGACAGAGGGACAGAAGGACAGAGCTCATGGTGACCGTGGCCACTCTCCTCTTGCAGAACAAGAAGAAGGAGAAGAAGTGAAGAGGCTCTGGGCCGAGGCAGAGCCACCCCTGTGTCCCCATGTCCCCTCCTGTCCCTCTCTGTCATTAAAGGGGCTGCGCTTTGCTGCCGAGGAAGCAGCCAGAAGCTTTTGCACCCTCGTGGGTTTTTTTTTTTCTCTCTTGTTCAGCTTTTTTTTTTTTTTTTTTTTTTTGATTAAAAACCAGCCAATTTGTGGATCCTGCTGGAGTTTGGCTCCCCCTTGGTTTTCCCCCAGCCTTTTGTGACCCTTGGAGTGGTCACCATTGTGTCCTTTTTCCTCCGAGGTTTTGTCCCCAGCCCCACCTGGGGGTGTCACCTTTCCCCGGTGACAAAACCAGCCCTTGGGGGAGGGTCTTTGGTGGGACCCCCCCCCCATCCTCAGCCAAACTCATTGGTGGAGCCTCCCCTTGAGCACCAGTGCCAAGAAATGAAGGTGTGCTGGGAGGGGGCCGTGGGGACGGGGCATTGCCAGCGCTGCCAGTCCCGCCACCTCCGCTCTTTGTACACCGGGATGATTCAATAAATCGCTCAGACTCCAAACTCTTGTCCCTTCTCTTTCCATCCATCCCTGGATCACAACGCTGACACAAACAACAGCACCACCACCACCACGTGTATAAATAACCCGGGCTAGGAGGGGTGGCTTTATTGAGTTAAAAACCCATCGGCAGGGGCTGTACAGGGCCATAGCACCATCGGACAGAGCCGGGAGAGGGAGCGGACAGACACCGGACACTCCCAGCCCGGGCAGCACCCTCGCAGCAGGAGCAGGAGCGGCGGGGACGGGGCTGAATAGGCGGCAGCGGGGCCGGGGAGGCTCAGCCCTGGCTGCCGCAGGACGAGAGGCTGTCGTAGAGAGAATCGCTGAGGGACTCGGAGTGTTCCAGCCCGGCAGGACCGTGCCCTCCATCCCGGGACCGCGCCTCCGTGCTGCCCTCGTCCCCCACGTCCGAGGCGCTGGGGGTGCGGCTGCTGCTGGCGCTCAGGGCGGGGGGCAGAGGTGGGGGAACCTCCGGGGATGCCCCTCGGTGTCCCCCCGGGCTGCACACGGGGGCCTGCGGAGGGACAGCGTGGGCAGGAGGGGTTGGTTGGGACTGTCACTCCCCCCGTGGTGAGAAACTCTGCACCCACCCAGGGCCGCTTTAAATCCTCCCCACCATGGGCAGCATGATCACAGAATTCTGGGGAGTGAACTCTGCGCCCCATCCAGGGCCACTTGAAATCCTCCCCATGATCCCAGAATTCTGGGGAGTGTTCCCCCCAAATCCTCTCCCGTGGCTTCATCCCCACAGCAAAGGCAGGAAGGTCTGGGGTCTCTCTGCCGAGGTTTTGGGGTCCTGCTCCACAGTCTCACTGTCCTTACTCTGGAGTCTTGGGGACCCTACCCCAAAGTTTTGGGGTCCTGCTCCACAGTCTCACTGTCCTTACTCTGGAGTTTTAGGGACCCCACCCCAAAGTTTTGGGGTCCTGCTCTACAGTTTCAGTGTCCTTACTCTAGAGTTTTAGGGACCCCACCCCAAAGTTTTGGAGTCCTGCTCCACAGTCTCACTGTCCTTACTCTGGAGTTTTGGGGACTCCACCCCTAAGTTTTGGGGTCCTGCACCAGTTTCAGTGTCCTTACTCTGGAGTTTTGGGGACCCCACCCCAAGGTTTTGGGGTACCCCAGGGTCCCCTAAGCTGCCCTTACCTGCCCAGGCCGATGCAGCCCCTCCAGCCCCCCGGGTGGGCACACGAAGGGGTCGGCAGCACCGCAGCCTTTGGCGTTGGGGAAGGTCCAGTTCTTGCTCTGCTGGACCCGCCGCGGTTTCCTGGCGTCATCCCCGGTGTCTGCGGGGACAACGGGGACAGCGCTGACCTGCGGGGCTCCCCACGACCCCCCCCGAGGGTGGGCACACACCCTGGCACAGGGGGGTTCACCCACCTTGGGGCGCGGCGCGGTGCCCGTGCGGGTTGGGGGGCGCCGGGAGGCGGCAGCCCGGAGCGCTCCGGTGTTTCCCCGGTACCAGCAGCTCCTCGGCGCTCGGGACCTCCCGTTCCAGCGTCCGGGCCTTGCGCGGCACTTTGGTGACAGCGGCCGGCACGGCCCCGGGCAGCGGCTCGGGGCGGCCCCGCGGTTTGGGGGTGCTCTTAGCGGGGACCCCCCCATAATCGGGGGGTGGGAATGTGCCGATCCCGCTGTCCAGCGTCCGCGTCAGAGACCCGCAGGCTGTGACAGAAAGGGAAGGATGAGCCGAGGAGCCCATTCCGGTGCCCCCGCTCCACCCGGAGCCCCCCATCACCCCCTCACTCACCGGCGAAATGCTGCCCGGTCCCCGACTCGGACAGGCTCTCGTCGGACGGCAGCTCGTCCCGGAGCGCCACGTCGGGCACCTGCGGGGATGCAGAGGCTGAAGGGCGGCGGGGTCCCCCCGGAGCGGAGCAGACCTGCGCGGGGGGACCCCCTCACCTTGTCCGAGGGCTCCCGCAGGTGTCCCACGATGCCGTTGCGGGGCGGGCGGCACAGCCGCGCTTCTTTGGCGTCGGGGGGGACCCTCCGGAGGTCACAAAGCTCCCGCTTGTGCTCCAGGCGGGTCTCGTAGGGGACGTCCTTGCCGTCCACCCTGCGGGGAGGCAGCGATCAGAGGGGCACCCCACCCCAATGCCACCCCCAGGGCACCCAGGTGGGGGCTCACCTGTCCAGCAGCTGCTGCATGAAGGTCTCGGCCGTCACCTCCTGGTACATGACGGGGAGGGGACCGGGGCCTCGAGGGGGCCCACGGGGACGCCCCTTCTCCAGCGCCAGGCCCTGCAGGAACGCGTGCTCCTCCCGCAGCGCCTTGCGCAGATCCTCCGCCTTCTCCATCAGCTTCGAGATGTTGAGACTCTCGGCTTCCAGCTTGCGGGCGGCCAGCTTGACCTCTCGGCGAAGGGGTGCGGGGGTCCCAGCCCAGTCGCGCCCGCGCCCACCGTCCCCTCTCCGGCTCAGCGCGGGCAATTTGCTCCTCCGCAGCCCGAACCAGCTCGCCAGCCCCGCTGCTTTGCCCTTGGCCTCGGCTCCCGGCGCCCTCTCCTGCCCCTGCAGCCTCAGCACGTTCTCCTCGATGCCCTTCATCACCTTCTCCTCGATGGCCGAGTGCCCCGCGCCGCTCGCCGCCGGCCCCGCGGGCTCCGCGGCCTCCGCGGGGGTTTTGTGGGGACCCCCGCCCGCCTTGGCACCCGCGGGGGGCTCCTCGCCCCGCGCTGCCCCCGCGCCTTTGCCCGCCTTGGTGGGCAGCTTGGTGGGGCTGCCGTGGGGGCTGCGGGAGCTTTTGGCGGGGGGCGTGGGGGGGGTCCGGGACGGGGTCCTGCCGGTTCCGGGGCGGGTTTTGCCCCCGGCTTTACCGGGGTCCCCCATGGAACCGGAGGAGTAGCAGCGGGCCAGGGGCTCCGTGCCGTGCGCCGGCTCGGGGTGCTTCAGGCTGCCCCCCAAACCCGCCCGGGGTGGGGGGCGCAGTTCGCCCCCATGGCCCCGTTCGGGCCGGCCCGGCCCGGGCGTTTCTCGGCCCTCAGCCCCTCGCAGCTTGCCCAGCGCGGCCAGGCGCTCCTTGAAGGGCAGATAACCCGGCTCGGGGGGCTTCTTACCGGGCCGGCGGCAGGGGGCCGAGCCCCCCGTGCCACGGCGAGAGCTGGGCGGGGACGCCGCCGCTCGCTCCCCGCTCCCCGCCGGTCCCGGGGGTCCCGGGGGCTGCTCCACCGCCTCGAAGGTGCGGGGGAAGGCGGGGGGCTCGCTGGGAGCGGGCTCCGGGGCGGCATCGGGGGACGGGCGGCGGCTGAGCACCGGCGACGCCTCGGGGTGGGCGCCGCGACACGGGATCTTGGAGGGGTGGGCGAGCTGGGGGCTGAGGCGCAGCCCCGCGGGGCTGGGCGGCACTTTGAGCACCTTGGAGGGGGAGGGCAGCGCGTTGGGGACGGGGGAGAGCGGGGTGAAGCCGCCCTCGGGGCTCTCCTCCCCCGCCGCGTAGAGCGCCAGGAACGCGGGGTGCTCCCCTCGCCGCTGCCGGGGGGGACCCCCGGGGGCTTCCCCGTTATTGCGCCGGCAGCAGCCGCCGCCCTCGCCCCGCAGCAGCCGCTCGGCCAAAGCGCTGAGCAGAGCGCCCCGAGGCGGCCCCGCTTCCTCGGGGGAGGAGCAGGGGCTGCCCTCGGGGCCCCGCCAGCCCCCCGCAGCCCCCGGGCCCCGCAGAGGGCAGGGGGGCCAGGCCAGGGCCGAGCAGGGCTCGGGGGAGCCGGGGGAGGCGGGCGGGGGTCCCAGCAGAGGGTCTGACTCCTCCAGCTTGCGCAGCACCTCCAGGATTTGGGCTTTCTTTTTGAAGAATGGGGACAGGGCGTCCAGGGGAGGGGCACCGGGGCTGAGGCCAGGGCTGGCCGATGGCACTGGTGGCAGCACCTGTGGGCACAGGGCAATGTCACCCTGTGAGCGCCCTGGTACCAGAGGGGGACGCTCTGGGAACACAGAGAGGGACACAGAAGGCTTTGGGACGGGGACATGGTGGGGACAGGGACATCTGGGGCAAAGGCTTTGGGATGGGGACGTGATGGGGACAGGGACATCTGGGGCAATGGGGTTTGGGATGGGGACATGATGGGGACAGGGACATCTGGGGCAATGGGGTTTGGGATGGGGACATGATGGGGACAGGGACATCTGGGGCAATGAGGTTTGGGATGGGGACATGATGGGGACAGGGACATCTGGGGCAATGGGGTTTGGGATGGGGACATGATGGGGACAGGGACATCTGGGGCAATGGGGTTTGGAGGCAGAGACACCCACAGATGGAGGTGGACACCATGGACCTGGAGAGGTGACACCACAGGGACCCTGCTGGAAGTGTCACAGGCACATGGATGGGGACACCACAGATCCAGGACAGGACATTATGGGGACAAAATGGGGACAGGACAGGACATTATGGGGACAAAATGAGGACAGGACAGGACATTATGGGGACATAATGGGGACAGGACAGGATATTATGGGGACAAAATGGGGACATCTGGGGCAATGGGGTTTGGAGGCAGAGACATCACAGACAGAGGGGTTTGGGGAGGTGGACACCCTGGACTTGGAGAGGTGACACCACAGGGACAGGGACCCTGTTGGAAGTGCCACGGGCACTTGGACGGGGACACCACAGATCCAGGGACAGGACGCCGGGCCTGGGAAGCCACAGTGTGCCACAGGCCTGGTGCCACCACACACTGAGAAAACACAACGGGGAAGGGGGTGACACTGCCCAGAGAGGGGGACACGGGCACAGGAAGGGCAGTACCCACCTCAGGCAGGGCCAAACTGAGGCCGGGGAGCAGCTGGGGGGGCTCCTGCTCAGCAGAGCTGGGCTGGGGGGTCACTGGCACATCGGGGGGCGCTGGCACCGGGTGCAGCGGCAGCTGGACAGGAGAGGGTTAAGCTGGGTTAAGCTTTGGTGGGGCTCTGCCCCATTCCCACCCCGTGCCAGGCCTGGCACAGCCCCAGACTCACCTGGGGGAGGGAGCCGGTGGAGAGCTGCAGCTTCTGCTGGAAGAGCTCGCTCAGCACCTGGTTCTGCCGCTCCAGCTCGAACACACGCTTCTTCAGCTTGAGGCACTCCTCGCGCAGGTCCTGCCAGGGTGGGGGAGCCCCGGGACCCCTCAGTGCCCTCCCGACCACCTGGCACCCCCCTGGCACCATCCTGGTACCATCCTGGCACACTCCTGGCACCATCCTGGCACCCTCCTGGCACCATCCCAACACCCTCCTGACACCCTCCTGGCGCCATCCCAACACCCTCCTGACACCATCCCGACACCCTCCTGGCACCATCCTGACACCATCCTGGCACCATCCCGACACCATCCTGGCACCCTCCTGGCACCATCCTGGCACCCCCCTGGCACTATCCCAACACCATCCCGACACCATCCCGACACCCTCCTGGCACCCTCCTGGCACCCCCCTGGCACCATCCTGGTACCATCCTGGCACCCTCCTGGCACCCTCCTGGCACCATCCCAACACCCTCCTGACACCATCCTGGCACCATCCTGACACCATCCTGGCACCATCCCGACACCATCCCGACACTCTCCTGGCACCCTCCTGGCACCCCCCGGCACCATCCTGGTACCATTCTGGCACCCTCCTGACACCCTCCTGGCACCCTCCTGGCACCATACCAACACCCTCCTGGCACCCTCCTGACACCATCCTGGCACCCTCCTGGCACCATCCTGGCACCGTCCCGACACCCTCCTGGCACCCTGCTGGCACCCTCCTGGCACCCTCCTGGCACCATCCTGGTACCATCCCGGCACCCCCCTGGCACCATCCTGGCACCCTCCTGGCACCCACCTTTTGGTTGAGCAGTGCCTGCACCACGTGGTTGGCAACCTGGGGAGGAGAGGGGAGGTCTGGGTGGGGGCACAGGGCACAGGGAGGGTCCTGCCCAGCACAGAGGTGGGCACAGGTGGGCACAGGTGGGCACAGGTGCCCGGAGGGGGTGCCAGGTCTCCGGTACCTCATCCAGGCAGCGCTCGTACGTCTCCCTCTGGTTCTCATTGGCCTGGGCCAGGGCGGAGTTCTCTGCCTAGGACAGAGCGAGGGCACTGAGGGCACACGCTGGGCACACTGAGGGCACACCCAGGGAACACTCAGGGCATAGCTCAGGGCACACCCAGGGCACAGCCAGGGCACACTCAGGGCACACTCAGGGCACAGCTCAGGGCACACACAGGGCATAGCTCAGGGGACACTCAGGGGACACTGAGGGCACACTCAAGGCACACCCAGGGCACACGCAGGGCACACGCAGGGCACACTCAGGGGACACTGAGGGCACAGCCAGGGCACACTCAGGGCACACTCAGGGGACACTCAGGGCACACTCAGGGCACACGCAGGGCACACGCAGGGCACACTCAGGGCACAGTTCAGGGCACAGCTCAGGGCACACTCAGGGCACACTCAGAGCACACTCAGGGCACACTCAGGGCACACTCAGGGCAGAACTCAGGGCACACTCAGGGCACACGCAGGGCACACCCAGGGCACACTCAGGGCACACTCAGGGCACAGTTCAGGGCACACTCAGGGGACACTGAGGGCACACCCAGGGCACACTCAGGGCACAGCTCAGGGCACACTCAGGGCACACTCAGGGCACACTCAGGGCACACGCAGGGCACACCCAGGGCACACCCAGGGCACACCCAGGGCACACTCAGGGCACAGCTCAGGGCACACTCAGGGCACACGCAGGGCACACCCAGGGCACACTCAGGGCACACTCAGGGCACAGTTCAGGGCACACTCAGGGCACATCCCCGTGCCACCAAGCAGCCCTTCTCCATCCTTCTGCCCCACACTGCAGGACGGGGCTGCCCCAGAGGGCCACAACAACCTGGGAAGTGCCGCCCATGACCACGGTGTCCATGCTGTGGTGGCTCCGTGGCACCGGCCAGGCTCCTTGGCACGGCTGCCCAGCGGTGCCACGTCCTGCCGGTGCCATCCGTGCCTACCTCCAGCTCCCGCAGGCGCTGCAGCAGCTCCTGGCTGGGGCCCGTCTCTGCCGGCGCCTCGGCCACGCTCTCCGACATCGCTGCTGCTGCTGCGGGGACACGAAATCACCGCGGGCCCTCTGCTGGCCCCTGGCTGGTGGCACCCGGCCTGAGGCGCCCCCAGGCCCGGTACAACCCGGTACAACCCGGTACAGCCCGGTACAACCCGGTACAACCCGGTACAACCCGGTACAGCCCGGTACAACCCGGTCCAGCCCGGTACAACCCGGTACAACCCGGTACAACCCGATACAACCCGGTACAGCCCGGTACAACCCGGTACAGCCCGGTACAACCCGGTCCAGCCCGGTCCAGCCCGGTACAACCCGGTACAACCCGGTCCAGCCCGGTCTTACCTGGCTTTGGGTGTCCCCAGCCCCGAAGCGGTGCGGCGTCACCTGCCAGGGAGAAGCGGGCTGAGGAAGAGGATGGAGCCTCCAGGGCCGTGTGCTGAGCCCTCCCCTCCCCTCCTGCTGCCCCCTCCTCCTTCCCGGTGCTACGGGGGGAATGATCGGCCCCGGGATGCACCGGCCCCGGGAGCAGCCCTGGGGCACCGGGATGTGCAGCAGCACCGGCACCGGTATCACCCCCGGGGCACCGCTGTGCCCCAAAGACCGGGATGGAGTCACGAGGATGTGCAGCACCCCCGGGACCGGAATCAACACAAGCCCCGGGGCACCGGGACGTGCAGCACCCCCGGGCTACCGGGATACGCAGCACCCCCGGTTCCGGAGCACCGGGATGCGCGGCCCCGGTGTGCACAGGACCCGGGGCGTTCAAACGGGCCCCCCCCCCCCCAATGCCGCGCACCCCCCGTTCCACCCCGGGCTTCCCCAGTCGCTCCGCTGAGCGCCGGTCCCGTTCCGTACTCACGCCCGGGGCTCCCGGTAGCGCCGGTAGCGGCGGCTCAGAGCGGCCCCGGGGCCGGTCCCGGCGACGGCGGCGCTTCCATCCCGGCCCGGCCCGGCCGCGCTATTGTTGGGAGGCGGCGGCGGCGGCTCCGCCTTCCCGGCCGCGGCCGGGGAGGAGCCGGGATGGAGCCGCCGCCTCCCCCGGTGCGCGGCTCCGCCAGCGCCGGCCCCGGGCAACCGGCAATGAGAGCCCGGGAGCGACACACCGGGAATGATCCCGGGAGGGGAAGCACCGGGAACCCCCCCGCGGTACCGGGCAGGGTACGGAGGGATCCCCACAGGGCATCCCGCACCCACCGGAGGGACCGCCCGGTGCACCGGGGAACCGGCAATAAGGCCCCGGGAGCGGCGGCACCGGGAATGATCCTGGGAGGGGAAACACCGGGAACCCCCCGTGACAGTGGGCAGAGCATGGAGGGACCCTCACCGGGCATCCCGCACCCACCGAGGGACCGCCCGGTGCACCGGGACCCCTCGGGGAGCCCCCCGGGAGTGACGGCACCGGCACACTGGGAACCATCCCGGGAGGGGAAACACCGGGAACCCCCCCGCGGTACCGGGCAGGGCACGGAGGGATCCCCACCGGGCATCCCGCACCCACCGGTGCACCGGGACCCCTCGGAATCCCCCCGGGGCTGCGGGAACGGAGCCGAGCCGGGACGCCCCGGTCGTGGCCGTCGCTCCCCGCTCCCCGGGGTGTGATTTTGGGGTTTCGGGGTTCACACGGGGCCGCGCGTCCCCGCTTCACCCCGACCCCGCGGGGGCTCCCCGGGACGGGGCAGAGCGGAGGGGACGAGAGGAGAATTCGGGGGTGATGGAAGGACAAGGAAAGCGCCGGGGGGTGATGGGGGGGACAAGGGGAAGGTCTGGGGGGGCACGGCCACGCGCTGTCCCCGTCCCCGTGGGGCGTGGGGTCCCCGCGGTCCCCATTGTCCCCGAGGGCCCCTCGGCCGCCAGCCCCGAGCAGGAAGCGGCCCCGGTGCCGGCGGCTCCGGCTGCGTCACGGGGGAAGTGAGGCTCCGTCTGCAGGGGAAGAGGAGCCCGCGGCCCCCCCAGGCCCCCGGCGCGGACAGACGGGGGGGCCCCGACAGATGGACAGCGAGGCCGCCCCTCCCCCAGCGCGGGAGGGTCCCCGTGGGGAGGGGGACACGGCGGGGGCACCGCCAGCGCCACCCCCAGCCCGGGTCCCCTCCCCAGTGTCCCCTCCCCAGTGACTCCGTCCCCGTGGGGACAAAGCGCTGCCCTGGCGGTGCCAGCTTGGCCGTGACGGGCTGGCCCTGGGCTGGCCCACACCAGGGTCCCCATGGCGAGCCAGGGACAGGGGTGACAGCCCCGAGTGTCCCCAACCTCACTGTGGGCAGCCAGGACACACTGGGGACAGTCCAGGGACAGGGGGTGACAGCCCCGAGTGTCCCCAACCCTGCTGAGCCACACTGGGGACAGTCCAGGGCCAGCCAGGATGCACCAGGGACAGGGGGTGACAGCCCCGAGTGTCCCCAACCTCACTGAGCTGTTCTGGGGACAACCAGGACACACTGGGGACAATCCAGGGCCAGCCAGGATGCACCAGGGACAGCCTAGGTACATGAGGTGACAGCCCTAGGTGTCCCCAACCCCACTGAGTTCTTCTGGGGACACCCCAGGGACAGGGGGTGCCAGCCCCAGGTGTCCCCAACCCCGCTGAGCCGTTCTGGGGACAGCCAGGACACACTGGGGACAATCCAGGGCCAGCCAGGATGCAGCAGAGACAGCAAGAACACCTTGGGAACAATCCAGGGACATGGGGTGACAGCCCCGAGTGTCCCCAAGCCTACTAAGCTCTTCTGGGGACAGCCAGGATGCAGCAGGGACAGTCCAGGGACAGGGGTGACAGCCCCGAGTGTCCCCAACCCCGCTGAGCCGTTCTGGGGACAGCCAGGACACACCGGGGACAGTCCAGGGCCAGCCAGGATGCACCAGGGACAGCAAGGACACCCTGGGGAGGACAAGGACAATCCAGGGACATGGGGTGACAGCCTCGACTGTCCCCAAGCCTGCTAAGCTCTTCTGGGGACAGCCAGGATGCACTGGGGACAGTCCAGGGACATGGGGTGACAGCCCCGAGTGTCCCCAACCCTGCTGAGCCATTCTGGGGACAGCCAGGACACCCTGGGGACAGTCCAGGGCCAGCCAGGATGCAGCAGGGACAGCAAGGACACCCTGGGGACAGCCGGGACACACCGGGGACAAGTGGGATGTGGCACAGAAATGGCCTCGGGCTGCGGGGACACATCGAGGACAGCTGGGCAGGGACACGCGGGGACAGCCGGGGACGCGGTGGGGACACGGCAGGGAACAGGCAGGATGTGGTGGGGACAGCAGAGACACGCAGGGGACAGCCGGGGTGCACTGGGGACACCCCAGGGACAGTTTGGGTGTACTGGGGACACTGGGGACACCCCAGGGACAGCCGGGGTGTACTGGGGACACTGGGGACACTGGGGACGGGTGGGTGGGATGAAAGGCAGTGAGGGACACCCAGGGACAGTCTGGGTGCAGTGGGGACACTGGAGACACCTCTGGGACAGTCAGGAATGCCCCAGGGAGAGTCAGGGTGCAGTGGGGACATTGAGAACACTGCAGGGACAGCCGGGGTGCACTGGGGACACTGGGGACACCCCAGGGACAGTCAGGATTCACTGGCGACCCTGAGGACAACCAGAATGCTCTGGGGACACCCCAGGGACAGCCGGGATGCTCTGGGGACACCCCAGGGATAGCCAAGGTGCAGTGGGGACACTGAGGACACCCTGGGGACATCCGGAATGCTCTGGGGACACCCCAGGGAGAGCCGGGATGCACTGGGGACACCAGGAATGCCCCAGGTCCAGTCAGGGTGCACTGGGGACACCTCAGGGACAGCCGGGGTGTAGTGGGGACACTGTAGGGACAGTCTGGATGCACTGGGGACACTGGGGACACCTCAGGGACAGGCAGGATGCACTGGGGACACTGGGGACACTGCAGGGACAGTCTGGGTGCACTGGGGACACCTCAGGGACAGCCGGGGTGTACTGGGGACACTGGGGACACCTCAGGGACAGCCGGGGTGTACTGGGGACACTGGGGACACTGCAGGGACAGTCCGGGTGCAATGGGGACACTGGGGACACCCCAGGGACAGCCGGGGTGCACTGGGGACACTGGGGACGGGTGGGTGGGATGAAAGGCAGTGAGGGACATCCCAGGGACAGTCTGGGCGCAGTGGGGACACTGGGGACACCTCAGGGACAGTCAGGATTCACTAGGGACATTGAGGACAGCTGGAATGTTCTGGGGACACTCCAGGGACAGTCGGGATGCACTGGGGACACTGGGGACACTGCAGAGATAGTCAGGATTCACTGGGGACACCAGGAACGGCCCAGGGACAGTCCGGGTGCACTGGGGACACCGGGGACACCCCAGGGACAGTCCGGGTGCACTGGTGACCCTGAGAACAGCCGGAATGCTCTGGGGACACTGCAGGGACAGCCGGGGTGCAGTGGGGACACCTCAGGGACAGTCCAGGTGCAGTGGGGACACTGAGGACACCCCGGGGACATCCGGAATGCTCTGGGGACACCCCAGGGACAGCCGGGATGCTCTGGGGACACCGGGGACACCCCAGTGACAGTCAGGATTCACTAGGGACCCTGAGGACAGCTGGAATGTTCTGGGGACACCGGGATGCACTGGGGACACTGGGGACACTGCAGAGATAGTCAGGATGCACTGGGGACACCAGGAACGGCCCAGGGACAGTCCGGGTGCACTGGGGACAGTGAGGACACCTCAGGGACAGTCCGGGTGCACTGGGGACAGTGAGGACACCTCAGGGACAGTCCGGGTGCACTGGGGACACTGGGGACACCCCAGGGACAGCCGGGGTGCAGTGGGGACACTTCAGGGACAGTCAGGATGCAATGGGGACACCAGGAATGCCCCAGGGAGAGTCAGGGTGCAACGGGGACATTGAGGACACCCCAGGGACAGCCGGGGTGCACTGGGGACAGTGAGGACACCCCAGGGACAGCCGGGGTGCACTGGGGACACCAGGAACGCCCCAGGGACAGCCGGGGTGCAGTGGGGACACCGGGGACACCCTGGGGACAGCGAGGGTGCAATGAGGACACCCCAGGGACAGTCAGGATTCACCGGGGACACCTCAGGGACAGCCGGGATGCTCTGGGGACAGCGAGGACACCCCAGGATGCCCCGGGGACAGCCGAGGACACACCGGGGACACGCGGAACGCCACCCACCCACCGGGCCACCCCCGCCGCTCCCCCGGGATCCACCCCCGCCCTCCCGGTAACCGGAGGCCACGGATGCCCCCCTCCCCCCCCCTTCCGGCTCCGGTAGCACCGAGGAGCGGCCCCGAACCCCCACCCCCCGCCCGGTCCGGAGACTCACCGGGGGCTCCGGCGGGCCCGGGGCGCCATGGCCGGGGCTGGCACCGGCACCGGCACCGGGGCGGGACCGGCGGCGGCGGCGGTGACGTCATGGCTGCACCGGGCCGGCCCCGCCCTGCGCCCCCGCCGCCGCCAATCCGCGCGCACCGGGCATCGCCCCCCTCGCCCGTCCCCGTGATCACCGGAACCGCCCCACACGGAGCCGGGAGCGCCGGAAACGGAGCCGGTACCGCTGTCCCGAACGGAGCCGGTACCGCCGCCCCTCCCTCCTCCATCCCGGCGGGAATCGGTACCGAGCCCCCCCCACCCCGCCCCGGTGGGGCTGCACCGGGATGGGACCGGACCGGACCGGACCGAGCCCCCCCGAGCGAACTGCAATAAATGGGGACCCCAAAGGGACCCCCACCCAATAGCAGTAGTTGGGGACCGGGGGACACCGAGACCCCCAGGGCACCCCAAAAACCTCAAACACCCCCAGGACACCCCAAACACCCCCAGACATCCCCAGGACACCACAGGACACCCCAAACACCCCCAAAGAACCCAGGGCATCCTAAACACCCCCCAGTGTACCCCCAAATACCCCTCAGGACACCCCTGAACACCCCAGAGCACCCCGAACATCCCCCCAGGGCATCTGAAACACCCCAAACACACCCCAGGGCACCCCAAACACTCCAGAGAACCCCAAACATCCCCCAGGGCACCCCAAACATCCCCCAGGGCACCCTAAACACCTCTCAAGGAACCCCAAAACACCCCCAGAGCACCTTAAACACCCCCAGGACACCCCAAACATCCCCCCAGGGAATCTCAAACACCCCAAGCACACCCCAGGGCACCCCAAACACTCCAGAGAACCCCAAACATCCCCCAGGGCACCCCAAACACCTCTCAGGGAACCCCAAAACACCCCCAGAGCACCTTAAACACCCCCAGGACACCCCAAATACCCCCCAGGGAACTCCCAAACATCCCCCAGTGCACCCCCAACACCCCAAATTCCAGACTCATCACACGACACAGGGACACCGAGCACCCACCTCCATCACTTTATTGTGGGGGGGACCCGCAGAACAGAACCTCTGTCCCCCCAAAACCCCTCAGGGTGTGGCAGAGACCCCCAGAATTTGGGCATTTCTGTCCCCCAGAATTTGGGGATTCCCTCCTGTGGCCGCTCCATCCCCACGGAGGACAGGAGGGTCTGGATGGGGTTTTTGGGGTTTCTGTGGCTGTACAATCAGCAGAGCTGGAGCTGCAGCTCCTCCTGGCACTGGAGAAGGACTCAAGGACCCCCAAGTCCCACGGTGAGGGTACCCCAGAATTTGGTGATTTCTGTCCCCCAGAATTTGGTGATTTCCCTCCCGTGGCTGCTCCATCGCCATGGAGAACAGGAGGGTCTGCAGCCCCATCTTGGGGTTTTTGGGGTTTCTGTGGCTGCAGAATCAGCAGAGCTGGAGCTGCAGCTCCTCCTGGCACTGGAGAAGGACTCAAGGACCCCTAAGTCCCACGGTGAGGGTCCCCCAGAATTTGGTGATTTCTGTCACCCAGAATTTGGTGATTTCCCTTCCGTGGCCGCTCCATCCCCACGGAGGACATGAAGGTCTGGATGGGGTTTTGGGGGTTTCTGTGACTGCAGAATCAGCAGAACTGGAGCTGCAGCTCCTCCTGGCACTGGAGCAGCTCTCCAGCCTCCCCAAATCCCATGCTGACACCCCAGGTGTCCCCCAGAATTTGGTGATTTCCCTCCCGTGGCCGCTCCATCCCCATGGAGAACAGGAGGGTCTGCAGCCCCATCCTGGGGTTTCTGTGACTGCAGGAATCAGCAGAGCAGCTCATCCTGGCACTGGAGAAGGACTCAAGGACCCCTAAGTCCCACGGTGAGGGTCCCCCAGAATTTGGTGATTTCTGTCCCCCAGAATTTGGGCATTTCTGTCACCCAGAATTTGGTGATTTCCCTCCCGTGGCCGCTCCATCCCCATGGAGAACAGGAGGGTCTGCAGCCCCATCCTGGGGTTTTTGGGGTTTCTGTGGCTGCAGAATCAGCAGAGCTGGAGCTGCAGCTCCTCCTGGCACTGGAGAAGGACTCAAGGACCCCTAAGTCCCACGGTGAGGGTCCCCCAGAATTTGGTGATTTCTGTCCCCCAGAATTTGGTGATTTCCCTCCCGTGGCCGCTCCATCCCCACGGAGGACAGGAAGGTCTGGATGGGGTTTTTGGGCTTTCTGTGGCTGCAGAATCAGCAGAACTGGAGCTGCAGCTCCTCCTGGCACTGCAGCAGCTCTCCAGCCCCCCCTAAATCCCATGCTGACACCCCAGGTGTCCCCCAGAATTTGGTGATTTCCCTCCCCTGGTTGCTCCATCCCCATGGAGAACAGGAGGGTCTGCAGCCCCATCCTGGGGTTTTTGGGGTTTCTGTGGCTGCAGAATCAGCAGAGCTGGAGCTGCAGCTCCTCCTGGAGGCTCTGCAGCCCCTCCAGGTCCCACGCTGAGGGTCCCACAGCAGGCTCAGCCCACAGCTCCTGGCTCCAGGCTCCCGTTGGCTCCTCGGGCTGGGCTGCTCGAGGCCGTTCCCTGTGGCTGCTGCTGCTGGGGCTGCAAGGGAAGGTGACACTGCTGGGACAGCACAGGGACACGGCAGGGGGTGCTGGGACACAGCCTGGGGCTGGCACTGTCACTCCCACACGAATTGGGAACTCCACAAGGTGGGAGCACCAACAGACCGGGAGGGTTTTTTTTTTTTTGCTCTGGGCTCTCGTTTGAAACCAACAGTTACGGAAAAACTGGGGGTCTTCAGTCAGAGCCTGGGGTGTGACACCCTCCCCACCCCAAAACGTGGCCTTCACACCATGACAGGACAGTGGGTGACATCACCTGTCCCTGTGGGGACACCCCAAAATAGCCCCAGGCTCCAGAAAGGATGAGAGGAACAAATTTCAGTCAATAAATTTCAATTATCTCAGTGAAAAGTAACTGCAAGGAAGAAAGGAGAACCCCAAAAGCTGGCTTTCACCCCAGGAACCATTAATCCACAGGATTAATGTGGATTAATTAATTAATCGACAGGACAGTGGGCGACATCACCTGTGGGGACACCTCAAAGAAGCCCCAGGCTCCAAACAGAACGAGAGGAATAAATTTCAGTTTTCTCAGTGAAAATTAAGACTCCAAAGAAGAAAGGAGAACCCCTGGGATGTGGCCCCAAAACCTGGGTTTCACACCATGACAGGACACTGGGTGACATCACCTGTCCCTGTGGGGACACCCCAAAATAGCCCCAGGCTCCAGAAAGGATGAGAGGAACAAATTTCAGTCAATAAATTTCAATTATCTCAGTGAAAAGTAAGTCCAAGGAAGAAAGGAGAACTCCAAAAGCTGGCTTTCACCCCAGGAACCATTAATCCACAGGATTAATGTGGATTAATTAATTAATTGACAGGACAGTGGGCGACATCACCTGTGGGGACACCCCAAAATAGCCCCAGGCTCCAGAAAGGATGAGAAGAACAAACTTCAGTCAATAAATTTCAGTTTTCCCAGTGAAAATTAAGACTCCAAAGAAGAAAGGGGAACCCCTGGGATGTGGCCGCAAAACTTGGCCTTCACACCATGACAGGACACTGGGTGACATCACCTGTCACTGTGGGGACACCCCAAAATAGCCCCAGAAAGGACGCCAGGAACAAATTTCAGTCAAAAAATTTCTGTTATCCCAGTGAGAATTAAGACTTCAAGGAAGAAAGGAGAACCCCAAAACCTGGCTATCACCCCAGGAACCATTAATCCACAGGATTAATGTGGATTAATTAATTAATCGACAGGACAGTGGGCGACATCACCTGTGGGGACACCTCAAAGAAGCCCAGGCTCCAAACCTGAATGAGAGGAATAAATTTCAGTTTTCCCAGTGAAAATTAAGACTCCAAGGAAGAAAGGGGAACCCCTGGGCTGGGAAACAACTCCCCTAAAAACCCTCAACTGGGATTCAGAGGTTCCAAGAGCATCCCAGACATCCCCATTGTCCCAGACATGCCCAGGACAAGGGTGGCACCCACAGCCTGGCACTCCTAATGCCACCCAGACCATGGGCACACCCAGCTGCTGTGTGGGAGGAAGAGAAAAACTCATCCAATATGGGATCAAGGATCAAGGATCTCCCAGCTCAGGGATGAACCCTAAATATGGGATCAAGGATCCACCATTATGGGAGCACCCCCAAATATGGGATAAAGGATCCCCCAATATGGGATCACCCCCAAATATGGGATAAAGGATTCCCCAATATGGGATCAAGGATCCCCAATATGAGATCAAGGATTCCCCAGTATGGGATCACCCCCAAATATGGGATAAAGGATTCCCCAATATGGGATCAAGGATCCCCCAGTATCGGATCACCCCCAAATATGGGATCAAGGATTCACCAATATGGGATCAAGGATTTCTGAATATGAGATAAAGGACCCCCAATATGGGATCAAGGATCCCCCAGTAGGGGATCACCCCCGAATATGGGATCAAGGATTCCTCAAATATGAAATCAAGGACTCCCCAGCTCAGGGATGACCCCTAATATGGGATTAAGGATCCACCATTATGGGATCACCCCCAAATATGGGATAAAGGATTCCCCAATATGGGATCAAGGATCCCCAATATGGGATCAAGGACCCCCAATATGGGATCACGGATTCCCCAGCTTGGGGATAACCTCCAAATATGGGATTAAGGATTCCCCAATGGGATCAAGGATTTCTGAATATGAGATAAAGGACCCCCAATATGGGATCAAGGATCCCCCAGTAGGGGATCAAGGACTCCTCAATATGGGATCAAGGACACCCAATATGGGATCAAGGAGCTCCCAGTATGGGATCACCCCAAATATGGGATCAAGGATCCCCCAGCTCAGGGATCAAGAATCCCCCAAATATGGGATCAAGGATTCCCCAATATGGGATCAAGAATCCCCCAGTATGGGATCACCCCCAAATATGGGATTAAGGACTCCCCAATATGGGATCCAGGATCCCCCAGTTTGGGGATAACCCTCAAATATGGGATTAAGGATTCCCCAATGGGATCAAGGATTTCTCAATATGAGATAAAGGACCCCCAATATGGGATCAAGGATCCCCCAGTAGGGGATCAAGAATTCCCCAATATGGGATCACCCCCGAATATGGGATTAAGGATTCACCAATATGGGATCAAGGACACCCAATATGGGATCAAGGAGCTCCCAGTATGGGATCACCCCAAATATGGGATCAAGGATTCCTCAAATATGAAATCAAGCATCCCCCAGCTCAGGGATCACCCTCAAATATGGGATTAAGGATCCACCATTATGGGATCACCCTCAAATATGGGATTAAGGATTCCTCAATATGGGATCAAGGATCTCTCAGCTCAGGGATGACCCCAAATATGGGATCAAGGATTCCCCAATATGGGATCAAGGATTCCCCAATATGGGATCAAGGATCCCCCAATATGGGATCAAGGACCCCCCAGCTCAGGGATTTGTGGGAGCTGCTGGGTTTGTGTGAGCTCTTGGGGTTATCAGAGTTCCTGGGTCTTTGGCAACTCTGGCTTTGTGGGAATTGCTGGATTTGTGGGAACTCCTGGGTCTGCAGGAGCTCCTGAGTTTTTGGGACCTATTGGGTCTTGAGAAGCTTTCAGATTTCTTAGGAAATTTTGGATTTTTGAGAGCCCCTTGTTGCTGTTTTTGGGTTTTTTTTTCCCCTGGAGTTCTCCTACTCCCCCAGCCCTGTGCAGGGAGCTGGAAGCCGCTTTTATTTCTCTCTAACCACCACAGACCTCAAAATAAAGCCAGGAGAAATCCCATAAAACAGCCAGAGAAGCTGCTGTGGGCAGCTGGTGCTCCTGGGAGGGCGGGAAGGGTTGGGTTTGTGAGAGCTCCTGAGTTTTTGGGGCCTCTTGGGTCTTGAGGAGCTTTCAGATTTCTGTGGAAATTCTGGATTTTTGAGAGCCCCTTGTTGTTGTTTTTGGTGTTTTTTTCTCCCTGGAGTTCTACTCCTCCAGCCCTGTGCAGGGAGCTGGAAACTGCTTTTGTTTCTCTCTAACCACCACAGACCTCAAAATAAAGCCAGGAGAAATCCCATAAAACAGCCAGAGAAGCTGCTGTGGGCAGCTGGTGCTCCTGGGAGGGAGGGAAGAGTTGGGTTTGTGAGAGCTCCTGAGTTTTTGGGGCCTCTTGGGTCTTGAGGAGCTTTCAGATTTCTTAGGAAATTCTGGATTTTTTTTTCCCTTTATAACCACCACAGCCCTGTCAGTCCATACCTGGGCAGGCCCCTGGGCTGCAGGGATGAGCGGGGAGCAGGAGCTGCCCCTGTCAGGCTCCTCCAGGGCCAGGATGTCGATGGGAGCCTCAGCCATGTCCCTCAGGGCTGGATCCAGGCTCACAGAAGGGTCGAAGAGCAGAGGGGAAGGTGGGCACTGCATCCCATCACCCACCACGTCCAGGTCCTGCCAGGGAAAAGAGAGATTATCAGGGCTGAGGAGGGTGTGGAGCAGCAGGGAAGGGAGGAGGAAGGCAGGGAGGAGGAGGAGGAGGAGTGGGCACCATGCCAGGGGGGCCCTGGACACCTCAGGAACCTCCTCCTCCTCCTCCTGCAATGCCACGATCCCGGCTGGCACTGCTGAGGACAAGGTGTGGCACACACCAGCTGGAGGCCAGCGTGATTTTACTGTCCCCAAGGTGTCCCTCCAGCACCTGGAATGGCTTTGGCAGGGTCCAATCACACCTTTCTAGGGACCCCCAGAGCCACCCCTGCTCTCCAGGGTGTCACACACACATTCCTGGGGACACTGGGGACACCCCCACGCTCTCCAGGATGTCACACACCCTTCTGGGGACCCCCAGAGCAACTCAGGATGTCACACACACTCCTGGGGACCCCCAGAGCAATCCAGGATGTCACACACACTCCTGGGGACCCCCAGAGCAATCCAGGATGTCACACACACATTCCTGGGGACCCCCAAAGCAATCCAGGATGTCACACACCCTTCTGGGGACCCCCAGAGCAACCCAGGATGTCACACACCCTTCTGGGGACCCCCAGAGCAATCCAGGATGTCACACACACTCCTGGGGACACCTGGAACATCCCCATCCTCTCCTGGGATGTCACACACACATTCCAGAGGACCCCCACACCAGTCCCTGCTCTCCAGGGTGTCACACACATTCCTGGGGACCCCCAGAGCAATCCAGGATGTCACACACCCTTCTGGGGACCCCCAGAGCAGTCCAGGATGTCACACACACTCCTGGGGACCCCCAGAGCAGTCCAGGGTGTCACACACAGATCTGGGGACCCCCAGAGCAACCCAGGATGTCACACACCCTTCTGGGGACCCCCAGAGCAACCCAGGGTGTCACACACACTCCTGGGGACCCCTGGAACAGGAGAGGCTGGGATTTGGAAGAGGCTGGGATTCAGGAGAAGCTGGGATTTGGGAGAGGCTGGGATTTGGGAGAGGCTGAAATTCAGGAGGAGCTGGGTGGGATTCAGGAGCTGGGAATTGGCAGAAGCTGGGATTCAGGAGAAGCTGGGATTCAGGAGGAGCTGGGATTCAGGAGAATTCAGGAGAAGCTGGGATTCAGGAGAATTCAGGAGAGGCTGGGATTCAGGAGAATTCAGGAGAGGCTGGGATTTGTGAGAGGCTGGGATTCAGGAGGAGCTGGGATTCAGGAGAATTCAGGAGAGGCTGGGATTCAAGAGAATTCAGGAGAGGCTGGGATTCAGGAGAGGCTGGGATTTGTGAGAGGCTGGGATTCAGGAGAGGCTGGGATTTGTGAGAGGCTGGGATTCAGGAGAGGCTGGGATTCAAGAGAATTCAGGAGAGGCTGGGATTCAAGAGAGGCTGGGATTTGGGAGGAACTGGGATTCAGCACAGACTGGGATTCAGCAAAGACTGGGATTTGGGAGAAGCTGGGATTTGGAAAGGCTGGGATTTGGGACAGACTGGGATTCAGGAGGAGCTGGGATTCAAGAGAGGCTGGGATTTGGGAGGAACTGGGATTCAGCACAGGCTGGGATTTGTGAGAGGCTGGGATTTGGGACAGACTGGGATTCAGGAGGAGCTGGGATTTGTGAGAGGCTGGGATTCAGGAGGAGCTGGGATTCAGCAGAATCTGGGATCTGTTTTGGCTCCAGAGGGGCTGTGACACACAGGGTGACATTCCTGGTGACATTCCCGTGCCTCAGGAGTGGCACCTCCCCAGCCTGCTGAGACACAACACAGACACCCCCAGCAGCTCCCGTGGATCTGCAGCACTCCAGAGAGAGCTCAGAAGCCTCCCAAGGGACAGCATGAGGGAAACCAGCCCTGCTCTTCCTTCCTAACCCAAAATTTCACCTCCTGTTTGCACAGAAAGGGGCTGGGATCTGATCTGAGCCTGACCCTGCTTGTTCTCCTGGCTCCTGGGGCTGGAATCTCTCCTCCATCACCAGAGATCCAAGGTTTGCCTCCAAGAGCAGAGCTCAGCAGCCCCCAAAAACTGAGGGGACCCTGACAGGAGCAGCTCCCCTGGATCCTGCTGCTCTGCTTTGGCCTCCAAGCACTCCTGAGGCTCTGAGCTCTGTTGCTTTAAATGCACCATGATGCCACAATAATCTGGGGATTAAAATCTTCCTGTTTTCCTCGTGCCGGAGAAAATGGGGGTGGGGGATAAAAAAAAAAATCCTCTTTTTAAGGCATTTAAATGAGCACAGCCATTCCAAAGGAGCAGCCACCAAGCCTGGAATAGCTCCCAAACCTTTCCCATTCCTGCTTTTTCAGACTAAAGGATGGATTTAGAATGTAAAGATCATCCATGGACAGGGACATGGACACCTTCCACTATCCCAGGTGGCTCCAAGCCCTGTCCAACCTCATCCTGGACACTTTCAGGGATCCAGGGGCAGCCACAGCTGCTCTGGAAAATCAATTCCAGGGCCTCCCTAGGGAGATTCTTCACAGGGAGAAATTTGTTCAAAATATCCCATCTAACCCTGCCTCTGGCAGTGGGAAACCATTCCCCTTAATGCTGGCACTCCATCCTTTGTCCCCAAATCCTTCTCCAGCTCTCTGCAGGCACAAGGGGCTCCAAGGTGTCCCTGGATCCTTCTCCTCTCCAGGCTGGACATCCCCAGCCTGATCCCAGAGCTGTTCCAGCCTCACTCCAGCAGCTCCTCCTGTGCTCAGAACCTCAGAATGCAGCACCCCAGGTGGGATCCTCAGGTGGAAGAGGAGGAAAAGGTTGGAAGAAAAGGTTGGAAGAAGTGAATGGGGGTTGGAAAAGAGGAAGAAAAGGATGGGGATCAGAGGAGGAGAAAGAGAAATGGAAGAGCAGGAAGGGATGGGAAGAAAAGAAGAGAAATGGAAGGGGAGGAAGGGATGGGAAGAAAAAGTTGGAAAAAGCTCCTCTCCCATCCCAGGTGGGATTCTCAGGTGGAAGAGGAGGAAAAGGTTGGAAGAAAAGGTTGGAAGAAGTGAATGGGGGTTGGAAAAGAGGAAGGGGTGGGAAGAAAAGGATGGGGAGCAGAAAAGGAGGAAGAGAAATGGAAGAAGAGGAAGGGATGGGAAGAAAAGATAGGAAGTGAATGGGGGGTTGAAAAAGAGGAAGGGATGGAAAGATAAGGAGAAAGAGAAATGGAAGAGGAGGAAAAGGTTGGAAGAAAAGGTTGGAAGAAGTGAATGGGGGTTGGAAAAGAGGAAGAAAAGGATGGGGATCAGAGGAGGAGAAAGAGAAATGGAAGAGCAGGAAGGGATGGGAAGAAAAGGAGAAAGAGAAATGGAAGAGCAGGAAGGGATGGGAAGAAAAGGTCGGAAAAAGCTCCTCTCCCATCCCAGGTGGGATCTCAGGTGGAAGAGGAGGAAGGGATGGGAGGAAAAAGTTGGAAGAAGTGAATGGGGGTTCAAAAAGAGGAAGGGCTTGGAAGAAAAGGATGGGGATCAGAGGAGGAGAAAGAGAAATGGAAGAAGAAAGGGTTGGAAGAAAAGGTTGGAAGAAAAGGTTGGAAGAAGTGAATGGGGGCTGAAAAGGTGGAAGAAAAGGATGGGGATCAGAAAAGGAGAAAGAGGAATGGAAGAGGAGGAAAGGGTTGGGAAGAAAAGGTTGGAAGAAGTGAATAGGGGTTGAAAAACAGGAAGAAGAGGATGGGGATCAGAAGAGAAAGAGAAATGGAAGAAGAAAGGGTTGGAAGAAAAGGTTGGAAGAAGTGAATGGGGGTTGAAAAAGAGGAAGGGGTGGGAAGAAAAGGAGAAAGAGAAATGGAAGAGGACGAAGGGATGGGAAGAAAAGGACAGGGGTCAGAAAAGGAGGAAGATTAATGGAAGAGGAGGAAGGGATGGGAAGCAAAGGTTGCAAGAACCTCCTCTCCCACTCCAGCTGTGCCACTTACATCACTGAACTCCAGGGGCAGGCTCTCGGTGGGCTGCAGCTCGGCTGCACTCAGGTACAGCTCCGAGGGCGCTGCCCCCAGCTCCTGGGGCACTGCCAGCCCCTGCTCGGGCACGTACATCTGGGGGGGCAGCCGCAGGTGCAGCGGGCAGCAGGGCTCCTCCGACAGGCTGACGGGCACGGGCTTGTTGCAGGGAACCTCCTCAGAGCCCTGGCAAGGCTTGAAAAGGCTCTGGTTGGTGTCCTGGCAGATATCTGGGGAGAGGAGGTCAAGGAAAGCAGCAGAGGTACAGGCAGAGAGTGATCCCATATTGGGGTGATCCAATATTGGGGAATCCCTAATTCCATATTGGGGTGGTCCCATATTGGGGAATCCCCAATTCCATATTGGGGTGATCCAATATTGGGGTGATCTAATATTGGGGAATCCCTAATTCCATGTTGGGGTGGTCCAATATTGGAGAATCCCTAATCTCATATTGGGGTGGTCCCATATTGGGGAATCCCTAATTCCATACTGGGGTGATCCAATATTGGAGAATCCCTAATTCCTTATCAGGGGTCATCCCTGAGCTGGGGGGACCCTTGATCCCATATAGGGAATTCTTAATTCCATATTGGGGTGATCCAATATTGGGGAATCCCTAAATCCATATTGGGGTGATCCAATATTGGGGAATCCCTAATCTCATATTGGGGTGATCCAATATTGGGGAATCCCTAATCTCATATTGGGGTGATCCAATATTGGGGTGATCCAATATTGGGGAATCCCTAATTCCATATTGGGGTGATCCAATATTGGGGTGATCCAACATTGGGGAATCCCTAATCTCATATTGGGGTGATCCAATATTGGGGAATCCCTAATTCCATATTGGGGTGATCCAATATTGGGGAATCCCTAATTCCATATTGGGGTGATCCCATATTGGGGAATCCCTAATCTCATATTGAGGTGATCCAATATTGGGGAATCCCTAATTCCATATTGGGGTGGTCCCATATTGGGGAATCCCTAATTCCATATTGGGGTGATCCAATATTGGGGAATCCCTAATTCCATATTGGGGTGATCCAATATTGGGGAATCCCTAATTCCATATCAGGGGTCATCCCTGAGCTGGGGGGATCCTTGATCCCATATAGGGAATTCTTAATCCCATATTGGGGTGGTCCAATATTGGGGAATCCCTAATCCCATATAAAGGGGTCATCCCTGAGCTGGGGGGATCCTTCGTCCTATATTTGGGGTTAGCCCTGAGCTGGGGAATCCTTGATCCCATATTTGAGGTCATCCCATACTGGGGGTCATCCCTAAACGGGAATTTTTTGATCCCATTTTGGAGGCCATCCCATATTGGGAAATCCTTGATCCCATATTGGAGCTCATCCCTGAGCTGGGGGATCCTTGATTCCATACTGGGAAATCCTTAATCCCATATTTGGGGGTGATCCCTGAGCTGGGGGATCCTTGATACCTTATTGGAGGTAATCACAAATTTGGAAATCCTTGATCCCATATTTGGGGTCATCCTAGAGCTGGAGAATTTTTGATCCCATATTGGGGGTGACCCCATAATTGGAAATCTTTGATCCCATATTTGGGAGTCATCCCATATTGGGAAATCCTTGATCCCATATTGGGGGTGATTCCATAATTGGGAATCCTTGAGATCCCATATTTGGGAGTGATTCCATAATTGGGAATCCTTGAGATCCCATATTTGGGAGTGATTCCATCATTGGGAATCCTTGATCCCATATTTGGGGGTCATCCCTGAGCTGGGGGATCCTTGATCCCATCTTGGGGGTGATCCCATATTGGGGAATCATTGATTTCATATTGGGGAATCCTTGATCCCATATTTAGGGTCATCCCTGAGCTGGGGAATTTTTGATCCCATACTGGGGGACCCAGAGGGATAAATGCTCCCAAATCCCCCACAAATGTTGCTTAACCCACCCCAATTTCTCCCAGACCAGGAATGCAGAGGTTAAAACTGCACCCCAATGCCCAAGGATGTGGGTGACATAATTTCCATGATGGAAATCTGGGACAACAGCCATAATCCCCTCTCTGTGGGGGCTGGGAGATGTGGCTGGATCCCATAAACCACTCAGAGATTCTCAGCTGGATGGCACAAAGGCTCAGGATTAACTTTTGTTTGCAGACATCCCTGGGAAATGATCCCATATTGGGGAGTCCTTGATCCCATATTTGGGAGTGATTCCATAATTGGGAATCCTTGATCCCCTATTTGGGAGTGATTCCATAATTGGGAATCCTTGAGATCCCATATTTGGGAGTGATTCCATAATTGGGAATCCTTGATCCCATATTTGGGAGTGATTCCATAATTGGGAATCCTTGAGATCCAATATTTGGGAGTGATTCCATAATTGGGAATCCTTGAGATCCCATATTTGGGAGTGATTCCATATTGGGGAATCACTGATTTCATATTGGGGAATCCTTGATCCCATATTGGGGAGTCCTTGATCCCATATTTGGGGTCATCCCTGAGCTGGGGGGATCCTTGATCCCATATTTGGGAGTGATTCCATAATTGAGAATCCTTGATCCCATATTTGGGAGTGATTCCATAATTGGGAATCCTTGAGATCCCATATTTGGGAGCGATTCCATAATTGGGAATCCTTGAGATCCAATATTTGGGAGTGATTCCATAATTGGGAATCCTTGAGATCCCATATTTGGGAGTGATTCCATAATTGGGAATTCTTGATCCCATATTTAGGGTCATCCCTGAGCTGGGGAATTTTTGATCCCATACTGGGGGACCCAGAGGGATAAATGCTCCCAAATCCCCCACAAATGTTGCTTAACCCACCCCAATTTATCCCAGACCAGGAATGCAGAGGTTAAAACTGCACCCCAATGCTCAGGGATGTGGGTGACATCATTTCCATGATGGAAATCTGGGACAACAGCCATAATCCCCTCTCTGTGGGGGCTGGGAGATGTGGCTGGATCCCATAAACCACTCAGAGATTCTCAGCTGGATGGCACAAAGGCTCAGGATTAACTTTTGTTTGCAGACATCCCTGGGAAAGGAGCAGCTCCAGCCCCACGGGCAGGGAGATCCCAGCACACACAATGCCTCTCCCACAGCCAGCATTTTGGTTATGTTATTTCTATTTTCTCACTGCATTTTCCTTCCCAGTGGAAAAGCTGTTCCTGCCAGAGGTGTAAATGGGATTTCCTGCCTTTAATCCCAGACAGAAACTCCTCTTCAATTGCATCACACTTGCAGAGCCATCCAGAGGCAAAGGAGCTCCAGATCAAAGCCATCACCTCCCAACCCTTTCCTCCTCTTCCCACACCCACCCTCTTCTTCCTCTTCCAAGCCCTATTCTGATCCCATCCTCCTCTTCTGACTCCACTCCTCTTCCTCCTCTTTTAATCTTTCTCTTCTTCCCACCCCTTCCTCTTTTTGAACCCCCATTCACTTCTTCCAATCTTCTCTTCCCATCCCTTCCTCTTTTTCCATCCTTTTCTCCTCTTCTGATCCCCATCCTTTTCTTCCCAACCCTTTCCTCCTCTTCCATTTCTCTTTCTCCTCTTCTGATCCCCATCCTTTTCTTCCAATCCCTTCCTCTTTTTTTTTCAATCCCCATCCACTTCTTCCAACCTTTTCTTCCCATCCTTTCATTTCTTTTTCTCATTTTCTGATCCCCACCCTTATCTTCCAACCTTTTCCTTCTCTTCCATCCCTTTCTCCCCTTCTGACCCTCATCCTTTTATTCCAACCCCTTCCTCCTCCTCCCACACCTTTCTCCTCTTCCATCCCCTTCCAACCAGAATCATCCCAACTGCAATTTCCTCACACACACACACCAGTGTGGGAGGAGGGGAAAAAAATCCCCCAAACTCACAAAAAATGGAGAAAAGACACCAAATTTAAGGCAGTTTCTTAAAGCTGGCTGGGTTTGAGATTCACCCCTCCCTCCTCTCCTCCCTACTTCAAGGATTTCTCAGGAATTCATTTCCTGGCAGGCTGTGGGGGAGCCAGAATTTGGGCTGGCAGCAAAATCAGAGCCCAGCCCAAGAGAAAAGGACCTGGGACACCCAAGGGAAGCTGTGGTGAGGGAACAGGGAGTGGGAAAATCAGATTTTCATCTCCAGCACTGCCTTTACTGGTAGCCAAAAGCACAGACCGCCAAGAGGACAAAAATCCCAAGCTCCATCTGGAACCTCCCAGCTTTCCCCCATCCCTTTAGTGCCCTGTCACAAACAATCCAGCTCCTGGAAGCAAAGAGAGCTCCAGAAAAGCCACAGATGTTATCAGATGTTATCAGCTGCCCCAGGAAAAGCTTGTTTGTGTCACTGAGAGTCAGACCCAGCTCTTTCCTCCCTCCCAGGAGCACCAGCTGCCCACAGCAGCTTCTCTGGCTGTTTTAGGGGATTTCTCCTGGCTTTATTTTGAGGTCTGTGGTGGTTAGAGAGAAACAAAAGCAGTTTCCAGCTCCCTGCACAGGGCTGGGGGAGTAAAACTCCAGGGGCAAAAAACCCCAAAAACAACAACAAGGGGCTCTCAAAAATCCAGAATTTCCACAGAAATCTGAAAGCTCCTCAAGACCCAAGAGGTCCCAAAAACTCAGGAGCTCCTGCAGACCCAGGAGTTCCCACAAATCCAGCAATTCCCACAAACCCAGAGTTGCCAAAGACCCAGGAACTCTGATAACCCCAAGAGCTCACACAAACCCAGCAGCTCCCACAAATCCCTGAGCTGGGGGATCCTTGATCCCATATTGGGGGTCCTTGATCCCATATTGGGGGGTCCTTGATCCCATATTGGGGGTCCCTGATCCCATATTTGGGGAATCCTTGATCCCATATTTGGGGTGATCCCTGAGCTGGGAGATCCTTGATCCCATATTGGGGCTCTGCTCCCAAGGAACAGGACAAGAGGGAAGAGCCTCAATCTTTGTCAGGGGAGGTTCAGGAATTTCTGAATTCATCAGGAGGATTTCTGAGCTCATCAAGGATTTCTGAGCTCATCAGGGATTTCTGAATCCATAAGGAATTTCTGAATTCATCAGGAGGAGTTTCTGAATTCATCAGGAGGAATTTCTGAGTTCAGGGATTTCTGAATCATCAGGGATTTCTGAATTCAGGGATTTCTGAATTCATTAGGGATTTCTGAATTCATCAGGAATTTCTGAATTCATCAGGAGGAATTTCTGAGCTCATTAGGGATTTCTGAATTCATTAGGGATTTCTGAATTCATCAGGAGGAGTTTCTGAATTCATCAGGAGGAGTTTCTGAATTCATCAGGAATTTCTGAGCTCACCAGGGATTTCTGAATTCAGGGATTTCTGAATTCAGGGATTTCTGAATTCATCAGGGATTTCTGAATTCACCAGGGATTTCTGAATTCATCAGGAGGATTTCTGAATTTATCAGGAGAATTTCTGAATTCATTAGGGATTTCTGAGCTCATCAGGAATTTCTGAATTCATCAGGAGGAATTTCTGAATTCATCAGGGATTTCTGAATTCATCAGGGGAATTTCTGAATTCATCAGGAGGAATTTCTAAGCTCATTAGGGATTTCTGAGCTCATTAGGGATCTCTGAGCTCATTAGGGATCTCTGAGCTCATCAGGAGGAGTTTTTCCATAGAAAACAAGCTCAGACATTGTTTCTCCCACACGAACTGGCTGATCCATGGCATGGGAGCACCAACAGACAGGGGAGACAGAATTCTGAATTTATCACGGATTTCTGAATTCATCAGGAGGAATTTCTGAATTCATCAGGAGGATTTCTGAGCTCATTAGGGATTTCTGAATTCATCATGGATCTCTGAATTCATCAGAAGGAATTTCTGAATTCACCAGGGATTTCTGAATTCATCAGGGATTTCTGAATTCATCAGGGGAATTTCTGAATTCATCAGGAGGAATTTCTAAGCTCATTAGGGATTTCTGAGCTCATTAGGGATCTCTGAGCTCATTAGGGATCTCTGAATTCATCAGGAGGAGTTTTTCCATAGAAAACAAGCTCAGACATTGTTTCTCCCACACGAACTGGCTGATCCATGGCATGGGAGCACCAACAGACAGGGGAGACAGAATTCTGAATTTATCACGGATTTCTGAATTCATCAGGAGGAATTTCTGAATTCATCAGGAGGATTTCTGAGCTCATTAGGGATTTCTGAATTCATCATGGATCTCTGAATTCATCAGGAGGAATTTCTAAGCTCATTAGAGATTTCTGAGCTCATTAGGGATTTCTGAGCTCATTAGGGATCTCTGAATTCATCAGGAGGAGTTTTTCCATAGAAAACAAGCTCAGACATTGTTTCTCCCACACGAATTGGCTGATCCATGGCAGGGGAGCACCAACAGACTGGGAGACATTTCCTCTGGGCTCCTGCTTGAAACCAACGGCTACAGCAAACCGAGGGCCTTGATTCAGGGCCAGGGAGGGAGAAAAGAGGCACAACCAGGGGGAAAACTGCTGGAAAACACTCAGGGAGAGGCTGGGATCAAAGGATACGTGTGAGGCAGTGCCTGGTCAGTGGCAGGGAGGGGTTGGAGCATCTGACATCGTCCACAAAGGCCAAGCAGCGCTGGCTGGAGCGGGTGGTGTGAGCCTGGAATCGTGCAATGGTTTGGGTTGGGAGAGATCCTAAAGCTCATGTTCCCACAGCAAGGACATTTTGCACTGTCCCACGCTGGTTTAAGTCATATCCGAGCTGGTCTTGAGCATCTGAGGGATGGGGCAGCCAGAGCTGGTCTGGGAAACGCATTGCAGGGCCTCGCCACCCTCACAGGGAGGGATTTGTTCCCAATATCCCATCTAAACCTCTCATGTTGTAGTTTAAAACCATTTCCTCTTGTCCTGTCACTGGATGTCTATTTAAAACTCCCACTCCTTTTTTTTTAAGCCTCTTTTAGGCACTGGAATGGACTCACTCAGAGCCAGGAGCTTCCAAAAACCTGAGAGCCTTGACAAACAAACCCAGGAGCTTCCACAAGCTGCGAGCTCCTAAAAATCCTCAAACCTCCCAACACCCTGAGCCCTCTTTTCTCCAGGATGAGCTCCCTCGTCTCCTCAGGAGTTTTCCAGACCTTTCTTGGCCTCCAGTCTCTTTTCCTTCTCTGGATTTGACCCCCAATGTCTGTCTTGCTGTGAGGAGCCCAAAACTGAGCCCAGCATTCAAGGTGTGGAACCAAGAGCTCCCACACACCTGAGGGCTCTCGCGGACACAGGAGCTACCACAGATGCAGAAGCTCCCACAAATCTCAACAACCCCAGGAGCTTCTCCAAATCCAGGACCACCCTTAACAACCCCAGGTGCTTCTCCAAACCCAACAGCTCCTGCAACAACCCCAGGATCTCCCACAACAACCCCAGGAGCTCCTACAACAACCCCAGGAGCTCCTACAACAACCCCAAAACTTCTCCAAACCCAAGAGCTCCTACAACAACCAGAGGAGCTTCTCCAAACCCAGGATGGTGGCAGCTAGAGCTGTCCTTGCAGGAAGGACAGGAGGTCCCACAGATCCAGAAGGTCCTACAAACTCAGGAGCTCCCACAACATCCCCAGGAGCTCTCACAACATCCCCAGGAGCTTCTACAAACCCAGAAGCTCCTACAAACCCAAGAGCTCCCACAACAACCCCAGGAGGTCCTACAAACCCAACAGCTCCTACTACAACCCCAGGTGCTCCTACAACAACCCCAGGTGCTCCTACAAACCCAAGAGCTCCTACAACAACCCCAGGAGCTCCTACAACAACCCCAAAAGCTTCTCCAAACCCGAGAGCTCCCACAACATCCCCAGGAGCTCCTACAAACCCAGAAGCTCCTACAACAACCCCAAAAGCTTCTCCAAACCCAAGAGCTCCCACAACATCCCCAGGAGCTCCTACAAACCCAAGAGCTCCCACAACAACCCCAGGAGCTCCTACAAACCCAGGAGCTCCCACAGCAACTCCAAAAAGCTTCTCCAAACCCAGCAGGGCAGCACCCTGGCAGGAAGGACGTTACGTGGGGCAATCTGCCAGGGCCTGGGGTCACTGCCAGGGTGACAGGAGGACACGGAGCCCCCTGCAGGGTGTCCCCACGGACCTGCTGGGCCGCGCCGTCGGTGGCCAGGACGCGGCGCTCGCGGAGCTGCCGGTGCAGCAGAGCCTCCACCCCGTAGCGCTGCCGGTAGCGCCGCAGGCACTTGAGCCTCTTCAGGTTCTCCCTCTCCTTGGCCATCAGCCCCTCTGGGCCTGTCAGGAGGCTGCTGCCTGCAGGAATAAAGGAAGAGTCACGAATCTGCCTGGAGTATTGTATCCAGTTCTGGGCCCCTCACTTTAGGAGGGACGTCGAGTTACTTGAGCGTGTCCAGAGGAGGGCAACGAGGCTGGTGAGGGGCTTGGAGCACAAGACATACAAAGAGCAACTGAGGGAGCTGGGGTTGTTTATCCTGGAGAAAAGGAGACTCAGGGGCGACCTCATTGCTCTCTACAACTTCCTGAAGGGTGCCTGTGGTGAGCTGGGGTTGGTCTCTCCTGAAGGGTGCCTGTGGTGAGCTGGGGGTCGGCCTCTTTCTCCGGGCGACAACGGATAGAACAAGAGGACACAGTCTCAAGCTGCGTCAAGCGAGATGTAAGTTAGAATTAAGTAGGAAATATTTCACAGAAAGAGTGGTCAGATACTAGAATCATTTACCCAGTGAGGTGGTGGAGTCATCATCCCTTGAAGAATTCAAAAAAAGACTGGATGTGGCACTTGCTGCCATGATCTAGTTGAACAGTTAGAACATGGGCTGGACTTGATGATCTTATAGGTCTCTTCCAGCCTTGAACTTCTGTGTGATTCTGTGATTTTTGGGGTTTGAGGGCTCCATCCCTCAACCCACCAGCTTTGGGTGACGCCTGGCGGTGCAGGTCCCATCTCAAAATTTATCCTGACCTCTGCTGAACACCAGGAACCCACAGGGTATTTTTAGAAGCTCCTTTATAAAAATAATTCGAGCCGCTCCTGTGCACTGTGATTTCAGCAGAACAAAAAACTTGTCCAATTCCAGGTCACTCCTGGGTGAGTTCTGGAAGCTTCCTGCCAGCATTCCTGGTGTAATTACAGGATCTGTTTTTCTCTGCCTGCTTTGCTAAAAAGAGTTCTGCAAAACTGGTATGTACCAAACTCCTGGTTATTTTTACTCGAGCCTGAGCTGAATTATGGCGTTTTCCAGGATGAGCTATTAAAGGATGATGCTGGAAAAAAGAGTCCTTTGCTCTGCAATACTTGGGATCAGTTACACAACTGGGTTTTGCCTCTTTTGAACTGGGAATTCCTGCTTTCAAAAGTATGCTCTGCATAGAGAGAATGCCAGCAGAGGGAAAGCTGCTAAGGAGGGATAAACCAATACAGCAGCACTGGTGTTACTGGAACCAGCTCCTGTCCACACACCAAGGGCCTTATGGATGAATATTTTTTTGTTCGTCAAAGGAAAAAACAGGAAATCCCAGTACAAAATAAGCACTTTTGTCTCAGAATTAACATTATAGCTCATTTCCTGCCAACACTGCAAGCTCTGAAGAGCAAAGAAATGCACAAGCTTTGGAGCTGCAGTGATAGGGATCTCTGGGCACAGGACCAGCACAGAATCATGGAATCACTCAGGCTGGAAGAGCTCTCCAGGATCAGAGTCCAACCTGTGACTGATCCCCACCTTGCCAACCAGACCAGTGCACTGAGTGCAATGTCCAGCTGTGCACTGAACTCCTTCCTGGGCATTTCCAATGCCTGACCACCTTTTCCATACAGAAATCCTCTTGATGCCCATCCCAAACCTCCCCTGGCACAGTGTGAGGCCATTTCCTTTTGTCGCATTGTTCTGTGGGAGCAGATATATTACAATATATTATAGTATTATAGTATAGCATCCACTACATTATACTATACTATATATATAATATATATACATATACTATGATATTCTATAATATATACCATATACAGTATAGAATATCATAGTAAATGTATATTACATATAGTATATAGTATAAAATATTATATTATATACATATACCATATTATATACATATACTATTATATTTTATACTATATTGTGTATATATATACTATATATATTATATATAATATATATAGTATATGTACTATTTATACAGTGTATATAGTATATATAGTATTTATATATACTATAGATATACTATATATATTATACTATAATAGACTATACTATAAACTATAGAAGTATTATACGTATTCTATATTATAGTATATATATTATATATATGTACATATACGAAGATATTCTATACTATATATATTCTATATACTATATATATTGTACTATACTATAATTATATATGTATAGGGTTATACTATATATAGTATCCTATATATAGTGTACACTATATATAGTATCCCATATAATATTCTATACTATATATATTCTATATACAATTCTATACATACTATATATACACTATGCTATATATTCTATACTATATTACATTACTACATATTCTATACTATATATTCTATACTATATTACACTACATCTAAACAAAGGAGGAATGATGAGGAGGACTCAGGGAGTCACAGACTGAGATGGTCCCACCTGAGCCTCCTTTTCTCCAGGTTCAGCCCCTCCCCAGCTCTCCAGATCCTCCTCCTTGTGCTCCAGCCACTTCCCCATCTCTTCAACAAAACACCGAGTGTGGAACCCCCCCCGCCTTTATCCTGCTCTGAAATCAGCCTCTAGAAAGGCCCAACCCCTCCATTTTTAGCAGATTTCTGTGCCCACCCCCAGGCAGGAGGTCTGGGCTCACCGATGGCCTCGTGCTCTCCCTTCCTGCTGTGCAGGAACCGTCGTTTCTTCTCCTTCAGGAGGTGCTGGAGCCGCTTGAACTGGTCAATGTAGAGGGACTGGAGGCGGATCAGCTTCTCCCTCATGATCAGAGCCACCTCCTCGGCTGTGTACACACCAGCATGCCTGGAAAACCCAGGGAAATAGGGTCTGTTTGGGGGTTTCCTGGAGACTGATTCCCCCAAAGGGTGTGGGGGTTCCTCAGGGCTGATCCCTGAAGGGTCTGGGGATCCCAGGGGTTTTTTCTGCAGAAGAGTCTGAGGGTTCTTCATGGAAGAGTCTCCAAAGGGTGTGAGGGTCTTTTGGGGCTGATCCCTGAAGGGTCTGGGGATCCCAGGGTTTTTTTCTTCTGAAGAGTCTGGGGGTTCCTCAAGGATGAACCCCCAAAAGGTGTGAGGGTATCTTGGAGACTGATCCCTGAAAGGTCTGGGGATTCCACGGATTTTTTTCTGCTGAAAAGTTTGGGGTTTCCTCTGGGATGAGCCCCCAAAGAGTGTGGGGGTCCCTAAGGGCTGATCCCTGAAGGGTCTGGGGATTTAATGTTTTTTTTTCTGCTGAAGAGTCTGAGGGTCCTTCAGGGATGAAACCCCAAATGGTGTGGGGATCCCATGGGTTTTTTCTGGTGAAGAGTCTGGGTTCCAGGCTGAGCCCCCTCAAAATAAAAATCTAACTACTCCCCCAACCTACTTGAGGGGATCCTCCTGGTCGCTGTCAATGCTGTCAGCTTCACTGTCAGGGTCCCCACGCCACGTCTGCTCCACAGTGACAGGGTCCTGCTCACAGTCACTCCAGCTGTCCTCGTCTGCAAGACACAGCAGCAGAGTGACAGGACACTGTCCCACATACCAGCATGGCCAGGGACACCCTGGAGCTCAGCCCCATCCCAGCATGGCCAGGGACACCCTGGAGCTCAGCCCCATGGAGCTGAGCAGGCTCTGCCTCATGCCAAGAGGGAATTCTCCACCTCAAAACTCTGAGTGAGGGACATGGAGCAGGAAATTACAGAAAACATCACAGTTTGGAACAACCAGAACAACCAAAACACACTTGGAATGATGCTTCAGCCCTCTCACGAACCACAGAATTCCAGAACACTCTGGGAATGATCCTTCAGCCCTCCCAGGAACCAGGGAATTCCAGTCAGCACTGGGGGCTCTCTGGGATCAGTTATTGGGTTAAATGGGAAAATAATCTAGGTGTCAAAAGGGGATCAGTTCTTTGGGGTCAGTTATTGGATTAAAAGAGAAAATAATCCAGGTGCCAAAAGGGGATCAGTTCTTTGGGGTCAGTTATTGGATTAAAAGAGAAAATAATCCAGGTGCCAAAAGGGGATCAGTTCTTGAGTTAAAAGGGAAAATAATCCAGGTGCCAAAAGGGGATCAGTTCTTTGGAGTCAGTTATTGGGTTAAAAGTGAAAATAATCTAGGTGTCAGTTCTTAATTGGATAGTTTAGTGTTAAAAGACCTTGGAACAAGAGATCGTTGGCTGTTTTGTGCCTTGTGGCTGAACTCACAGTAGTGAGACTGTTTTTCTGATAAGAAATAAAAACCACCTGAGCTGGAACATGAATTACTGGTTTAAATTCCTTCAATCCAGACCCAGAAAAACCAACGAGTGGTTCCCCCACAGGATCTGTAAAAAACTAAAAGCTCAAATCTCAAGGCAAAGGAGCTCAGTGCTCACCCAGGATGCGGCTGGCCTCGCTGCGGCTGCTCTCGGCGCTCTGGCTGCCCAGCTCTGCCCGGGCATAGGAGCTCAGCTGGCACAGCAGGGTCTCACCCACGGGCCCGGGGTTGGATTTCTTCACCTGAGCCTGCAGTGCCAGCGCGTTGCGCCGGGCGTGCTCCGCGCAGAACGAGGTGCTGTGGGACAAAGCAGCGGAGGATTTTGTGGGGTAGTTTGGGTAGGAAGAAGCTAAAAGCTGTTTGAGCCTCCCCTCCTCCCCAGCCTGACCCTGCTTGCTCTCCCAGCTGCTGCTGCTGGAATCCCTCGTCCATCAGCAAACACTACAGCTGCAATGAGGAGGCCCCGATGAAGGAGGAATGATGAGGAATAATGGAGGAGGACTCCATCGATATCAGAAGGCTAATTAATTACTTTACTATACTATATTATAATATTCTAGTATAGGATACATTATATTATATTATATACTATACTATATGCTATATATACTATATATAATATATATACATATACTATAATATTCTATGCTATATACTATATACACTATATATAATGTATATGCATACATATACTATAATACTCTACACTATATATATTCTATATACTGTATATATTATACTATACTATAATTATACTACATATTATATATATAGGATTATACTATATATGTAGTATATACTATATATAGTATACTATAATATTCTATACTATATTGCATTACATCTAAACAAAAGAGGAATGATGAGGAGGACTCCACTGATATCAGAAGGCTAATTAATTAATTACTTTATTATACTATATTATAATATTATAGTATATTATATACTATATTATACTATAATACACTATACTATATATGCTATATATATTATATATAATATATATACATATGCTATAATATTCTATACTCTATACTATATATACACTATATATAATGTATATATACACACATATACTATAATACCCTATACTATATATATTCTATATACTATATATAGTACTATATACACTATATATACACTATATGTTATATTATATGATATTATATATTACATATTATATTATAAATATTATATTATATTATATTATATTATATTATATTATATTATATTATAGCTATAATACTCTATACTATATATATTCTATATACTATATATAGTACCATATACACTATACATACACTATATATATTACACTATATTATATTCTATATACTATACTATATTATACTATATATAATATATAGGGTTATACTATATATAATATAGTATACTATATATAGTATATTCTATACTATAATTTTACTATACATATATACATATATCCATAGTATACTATACATATTAATATTCTATACTATAATATTTTATAATATATTACATCACATCTAAACTGAATCTGCCAAGATCTCAACATTCTGAAACTCGTGACTGTCACCACACACGGCCCTCATAGGCCAAGGAAACAAAACACCATCACTTTGGGTAAACAATCTCCCTATTGCATTCATATTTGCACAAACACAGGCACAGCAAACGATAAGAATTCGGTTTCCTTCCTCTAAGGTTCAGAGAATGTCAATCCCAGAAATATTCTTGGGAAGAATTACTGTGCCTTGCTTTTCTCTGTGGAGAGAAATGTGGCCACAAAATGCCAAATCACAGTGCAGGTTTGCCTCCAAGAGCAGAGCTCAGCAGCCTCAGCAGCCCCCGAAGGACAAATCCCCAAATGGTGTGGAGATTCCATGGGTATTTTCTGCTGAGAAGTTTGGGGTTTCCTCAGGGATGAATCCCCTGAGGAGGGGACAACACTGAGGGGACCCTCACAGGAGCAGCTCCCCTGGATCCTGCTGCTCTGCTTTGGCCTCCAAGCACTCCTGAGGCTCTGAGCTCTGTTGCTTTAAATGCACCATGATGCCACAGTAATCTGGGGATTAAAATCTTCCTGTTTTCCTCGTGCCGGAGAAAATGGGGGGGGGGGATAAAAAAATCCTCTTTTTAAGGCATTTAAATGAGCACAGCCATTCCAAAGGAGCAGCCACCAAGCCTGGAATAGCTCCCAAACCTTTCCCATTCCTGCTTTTTCAGACTCCCAGGATGCTTTAGGAGGTAAAGATCATCCATGGACAGGGACATGGACACCTTCCACTGTCCCAGGTGGCTCCAAGCCCTGTCCAACCTGGCCCTGGACACTTTCAGGGATCCAGGGACAGCCCCAGCTTCTCTGGGAAATCCATTCCAGGGCCTCCCCACCCTCACAGGAAGAAATTTGTTCCAAATGTCCCACCTAGCCCTGCCCTCTGGCAGTGGGAAGCCATTCCGTCTTGTCCTGGCACTCCATCCCTTGAAAATAATCTCTCCATCTTTCCTGCAGCTCTTTAGTCATCTCTGAGCTTCTCTTCTCCAGAACAATTTAAATTCTCTCAGCCTTTCCTTCTAAGAGAGCTGCTCCACGCTCATCTCTGAACTCATTCCAACTGCTCCGTGTTTTTTCCCTGAGCTGGGGGGGTCAGGAAAAGCTTCCTGAGCTCTGGAGGCAGCTCTGGATGCAGGGTTTCACCTGAGCAGGGCAGAAGTGCAAGGAACAAGCTCTGGCACATGGAATCTCTCACAGGGAGCTGCAGATCCAGTCTGGGAATGCTGAGATGCCACCCACCACTGTGGGAACATCACCTCTGCCACCAGCAGCAGGGAGTAAAACCAGCTTTTGGTTAAAACCAGTGAGGTGAGGGAGTTTTTGAGCTCTTCTGCTTCCAAATGTTCTCACATTTTATGGCACAGGGACTAGGGTGGAGACATCCACTGCCCACATTCCAGTAAATCCCTGAAACAATGCTCCTGTCAGGAATCTGTGCTCTATCATGCATAACTGTTCCACCCCTTAAACATTTTAAAGGCCATAAGGGAAGCAGCAGCACAACCAAAGCTCCAGAGGGATCTGAGTGGCTGCTCTGGGGATTATCTGGGGATGTGCTGGGATGAGGGAGGGACTGCACACACAGATTCCAGTGCAGGGCCTGGAGCACTGCAGCCACCTTCTGCTGGCTCAGGGCACAGCCCACAGTCCCCAGATAACTCCATGGAGTCTTTCTCCAGCTTAAAAACATTTTGGGAAAAGGGAGATGCTTCTCAGAGGTAATCCAATGTAGCAGATGAAAGAGAAGAATTATGGAATATCCTGAAAGGGACACACAAGGATCACCAAGTCCAACTCCTGGGACATCCCAAAATGCCACCACGTTCCTGGGTGCATTATCCAAACACTCCTTGGGCTCTGGCAGGGCTGTGAATGTCACCACTACCCTCAGGAGCTGCTCAAGGACTCAACTGGGGGAAGATTCCCCAAAATCCAGCCTAAATCTCCCCTGACACAACTCCAGCCATTCCTTCAAAAGGGAAGGCAAAGAAAAAAAAAAACTCCCCCTGCCTGTTTTAATTCTACAGAGTCTGGGACTGGAAAAGCAGGAGGAAAAGCCACTCACCCATCCTTCTTCTCAGGTTTGGGAGCAGCATTGGGACAACGCTTCCCGTTCTTGGTGGACACGTAGCTGCACTGTTTGAAGGGAGCATTCCTGTCCTCGAGGATGTGCTTGATGCAGAATTCCTGCCCCTCCAGGCGGGGCTGCGAGCAGGGCCGGTGGCTGAAGGAGCAGGCCAGGGGCTCCTGAGGCCGCGGCACCGGGGTCAGGCGGCCCCGGCTGGTCGGTAACACGTGAATGCGGATCCTGTTCATGCTGCAGAGCAAGGGAAGGGAGGGCAATGAAACGCTGATACAATGAAAAGTAGCAGCGGGGAAGAATTTGAATCCAATCCGAGCCCTTCAGCAGAAGATGAGGCTGCTCCTGTGGAGGTAAAAAACTCCCAAAAATGCTGGAGGGAGCTTTGAGCCCCGCATGAATCTGGGGGGATCCTCCCAGTGAACCCCCAGTGCCTCTACCTCGATGTGTCCCGGTGATTTGTCCTGCTCCGCCGCCTGTGTCCCTGCACGGCTCCGTACCGGGGCATCCCCGCTGCCCACCCAGCCCCGAGCACGCTCTATCCCGGTCCTTTCTGGTGCTCACCCCGCTCTGTTCCCGGTCCTTTCTGGTGCTCACCCCGCTCTATTCCCGGTCCTTTCTGGTGCTCACCCCGCTCTATTCCCGGTCCTTTCTGGTGCTCACCCCGCTCTATTCCCGGTCCTTTCTGGTGCTCATCCCACTCTATTCCCGCCTCTGTACCGGTATCCCCCAGAGTGCATCCCGGTCTATCCTCGGGTGTATTTCGGTGCCAATCTGGATCTATCCCCGTGTCTAGTCCATCCAAGGCTCTCTCCCGCTGCCCATCCTGATCTACCACCGTCTCTATCCTGATCTATCCCGGTCCATCCCAGTCCCTCTCCCGGTGCCTGTCCCAGTCCATCCCAGTCTCTCTCCAGGTGCCCCTCCTGATATATCCCGGTCCATCCCAGTCTCTCTCCCGGTGCCCATCCCGGTATATCCCGGTCCATCCCAGTCTCTCTCCCGGTGCCTGTCCCGGTCCATCCCAGCCCCTCTCCCGGTGCCCCTCCTGATCTATCCCGGTCCATCCCAGTCTCTCTCCCGGTGCCCATCCCGGTATATCCCGGTCCATCCCAGTCTCTCTTCCGGTGCCCATCCCGGTCCATCCCAGTCTCTCTCCCGGTGCCCATCCCGGTCCATCCCAGCCCCTCTCCCGGTGCCCATCCCGGTATATCCCGGTCCATCCCAGTCTCTCTCCCGGTGCCTGTCCCGGTCCATTCCAGTCTCTCTCTCGGTGCCCATCCCGGTATATCCCGGTCCATCCCAGTCTCTCTCCCGGTGCCTGTCCCGGTCTGTCCCGGTGCTCTCCCGCCCGCGCACGTGCTCTGCCGCCCCGCTCCCGCGCATGCGCGCTCCCGCCGCCCAAGCGCCGCCATTTTGTCCGCGGGCGGCGGGCATAAGGGACACCCCTGAGGGGAGCCCAGGTAGCGCTACCGGAGCGGACAGCGAGAGGAAAGCCGCCCCCGGGACGGCGCAGGGCAGACGAGCCCTGGAGGAGAACTCAGGGGCCGCGCTGAGGGGCACACCGGGCCCCATTGTGAGCAGGAGGCGCCGCCGCCATCTTACCTCTCTGCTGCCGCGGCCTCCGTGCTGCCGCGCCGTGCGCCCGCCCCGCCTCCTCACTGGCCCGCCCGTCCACCAATCAGCGGCGAGCACGGGGGCGTTCTCGCGCGTGATTGGCTCAGCTCGCCGTCACTCACGCTGGGAGAGACCACGCCTTCCTAGGGTCACGTGGGGGCGGCGCGGCGGGAACGCGACACGTGGGGGCGGCGGGAGCGGGACAGGACCGGGGCGAATCCCGGGACAGGACCCAGGGGACAGCGGGGTCCCGGGCCAGGACTGGGGCGGGTCCCAGGGGAAGAGGGGGTCCCGGGACAGGGCTGGGGCGGGTCCCAGGGGAAGAGGGGGTCCCGGGCCAGGACACCGGGGCGGGGGTCCCGGGACAGGACTGGGGCAGATCCCGAGCCAGGATACCGGGGGAGAGGGGGGGTCTCGAGCCAGGACACCGGGGCGGGGCTCCCGGGACAGGACTGGGGCGGATCCCGAGCCAGGACACCGGGGGAGAGGGGGGTCCCGGGCCACGACAGGGGCGCATACCGGGCCAGGACACCGGCCCCAAAACCGGGGGTGGAGAGGGGGAACGAGGCGGGACCGGGTTTTGGCTCCGGGTCAGGAGATGCTCTGGGCTCGGTCCCACAGCACCACCCTGGGCACCCCCGGCATCACTCGGTGCCCTCCCGGTTTCCCGAGCCTGCCATGAACCGACAGAGCCACGACATCCCGGGAGGAGCCGCCTCCAAGAGGGGCTCCAAAATTGGGAAGGGAAGCAAGGGATGGGCCTGAAATCCAAGAATTGGTCCCAAAACTGGACCAAATCAGTGCCCAGATCCTTGGAGGGGGTTTGGTAGCAGCAGTTCCTCCTAAAATCAAGCTCGACGTGGAACAAGAGTTTCCCAAAAGCATCCAGAGACCACCCATTTATTGAAGGTCAGAAAAGTCAAGTCTAAAAAAGGAAATAGGGCTTTTTTCCTCAAATATTCAACCCAAACCCTGGCAGGTCCCCTGGCCCTGGGCTGAGGTTTCAGGAGGAGCTGCTCCCAGCTCAGCTGGGCACAGCCTTGTGCCAATTGATTCCCTGAAGGGCTGCCCCGGGCATGGTGCCTACAGGACCAGCCTGGCACTTTCTCATCCCAGATCCCAGTGGGAATCCTGGATTTTTCCAGAGGAAATCCAGGGATCTGCAGGAAGGGAGCAAGGGATGGAGACAGAATCTCAAAGCAGAACAGGTGCAGGGGCAAGGAAAAGAAACCCAGCTCCCATCCCTCCAAAAACTCAACACCAATGCCTCAAATGGAACCTCCCCCAAAAGTCCCCCCAGGCTCTGCCACAGCCCCTCGAAATTAAAAGGAACCAAACCACTGAGATATAAGTTAATGCTTAAATTATTTGTAAAACATCTTAAATTTTCTGTGACATATTTTAAATATCCCCCACGTTCCCCAGATGGGGGGGTCAAAGCCCAACACTAACTGGAGGAGCCTATGGGGGAAAAAGGGAGGAATAGAGAAAGGGTTCCTTATCCTTTCACAGCTTTTAACAACTAAATATCAATAATAAAAGTTATATTATAATAAAATAAGTTCTTCGTGAGGCAGTGGAGATCAAAAAGCCCTTAGAAAAGCCCCGCAGGGTTCGGGCTCGGGCTCTGGACTCAGTAGTAAAAAGGGGGAGGGGTTATTTGGGGAGGGGAGGCAGCGGAGGGGGCGGTTCCGAGGGCAGAGGGGGCGGTCGGGGCTTGTCCGTGTTGCTGGCAGCTCTGGAGCCGCTGGAAGCCCGGGGGTTCAGGAGCTCGTACGAGTGGAATTCGAAGGCTGGGGGCTGCGTGGGCTGCATGCCCTGAGCGCTCAGCAGCGAGTGCAGCATGTTCACCGTGTCCTGATAGTCACTGGCCTGGCTGACGTTGTGCCCGTTGGCCCCCGAGGGCCCCTTGTCCGATTTGTGAGCGCCCCGAGCTTTGCTGGGCTGCGCTAAATCCGAGCTGTGCCCGGCCAGGTGGGCAGCCCCGGCCAGGTGGGCATACGGGAACGGCACTCCGGGCCCTTTGGAGACTTTGCCCACCTTGGGCTGGTGCTCGTGGGGCATGGCAGGGGGCTCCTCGGGCAGGGGTCTTTTGCGGGTGGGTGCCAGGGGCCCGTAGCCCTTGTGGGGGGCGGCGGCAGCGCCGGCTTGGGCGCCGTGTTTGGAGTCCCCCGGGCGCTTGGGCGCGGTGCTGGGGCCGGCGCCGAGCTGGGCGTGCAAGTGTTTGTGCGAGTGGTGGTTGTGGTGGTGGTGGTGGTGGTTGGATGAGTGGCCCTTGTGCTTCTCTTTGTACTCCCTGCTCTTGCCGCTGCTGCTGCTGCTGCTCTCGTCTGCAGAGCTGTGTCTGTCTCCGGGAGCCGGCACTTTGAGCCGCATCTTGATATCCTCCTGCTTGGAGGGGATGGGCCTCTCCCCGCCTCCCGCCACCGCCGGGATCCTCATCTTGAGAGCTTTGTCACCCTTGTCGGCGCTGCCTGGGTTCTCCTGCCCCGTGCTGGGGATTTTCAGGACGATTGGGGAGGGGTTGCTGTCCTGCTGCCCTTCCCTCTCCCTCTGCTGCTGCACCAGGAGGTTTTGAGCAGCGTAGGCGTATTGGGAGCGCACGTTCGCCTCCATATTTTCCAGCTGCCGCTTCTGCGCCGCCAATTCCTCGGCGTGCTTGGCCCGGTATTCCTTGAGGGACACCTTGGCCGAGGGCGCGTTCTTGGTGCTCTGCTTGGGGTAGGCAGCAGCAGCACCGTCCTGCTGCTGGTGCTCAGTGCCTGACGTGGCCTCGTTAGTCCTGTGGACGTCCAGCTTGGCCAGGGGGTGCCAATGATCGGCCTGGGACGGGTCGGCGGCGCTCGGCTCCCCGGGGGAATCGGTGGAGGCCGGGAGAGCCGGCCCCGCTCCGGCCGTGGAGGATGTGGACATGCTCATGAGGCCGGCGATGTTCATGTCCGAGCTGTTGTTCCTGGAGATCATGTTGAGGATTGTCTGCTCCGACAGGTTCTCGTCGTCGCCGTGGTCGTCGGTTTTGGATTTCCTGGCTGCTTGAGAGGCCTGGAATTAAAACAGATCAGTGGGTGTTTACTCAGGGGTGTTGATGGAGTTGGTGTGATCCAAGCAGCTCAGCTGGACAGTGCAAGGTCTTCTTTACAGACAGATCCACTCTGCTCCCATCCCTCCTTGTAGAAAAATTCCCAACCCCTGGAAGCAGGGCTGCTAATGCAGCTGGAAAACCAAAATTCTGTACAAGTTAAATCACAACAGATGAACTCGAGCACCACACACAGTATCCCAATTCCACACACAATTTCTGTACAAGTTCTATCACAACAGATGAACTCGAGCACCACAAGCATCACCCAGTATACAAATTCCACACACAATTTCTGTGCAAGTTCTATCACAACAGATGAACTCGAGCACCACAAGCATCACACACAGTGTCCCAATTCCACACACAATTTCTCTACAATTTCTGTACAAGTTAAATCACAACTGATGTACTTCAGCACCACACACAATATCCCAATTCCACACACAATTTCTGTATAAATCACAACAGATGAACTCGAGCACCACAAGCATCACACACAGTATCCCAATTCCACACACAATTTCTGTACAAGTTAATTCACAACAGATGAACTCAAGCACCATGAGCATCACACACATTATCCCAATTCCACACACAATTTCTGTACAAATCACAACAGATGAACTCGAGCACCACGAGCATCACACAGCATACAAATTCCACACACAATTTCTGTACAAATCACAACAGATGAACTTGAGCACCACAAGCATCACACACAGTATCCCAATTCCACACACAATTTCTGTACAAGTTAAATCACAACAGATGAACTCGAGCACCACAAGCATCACACAGTATACAAATTCCACACACAATTTCTGTACAAATCACAACAGATGAACTTCAGCACCACGAGCATCACACACAGTATCCCAATTCCACACACAATTTCTGTACAGGTTAATTCAAAACAGATGAACTCGAGCACCACGAGCATCACACACAGTGTGCCAATTCCACACACAATTTCTGTAAAAATCACAACAGATGAACTCGAGCACCATGAGCATCACACACAGTGTCCCAATTCCACACACAATTTCTGTACAATTTCTGTACAAGTTAAATCACAACAGATGAACTCAAGCACCACGAGCATCACACAGTATCCCAATTCCACACACAATTTCTGTAGAAATCACAACAGATGAACTCGAGCACCACAAGCATCACACAGTATACAAATTCCACACACAATTTCTGTACAAATCACAACAGATGAACTTCAGCACCACGAGCATCACACACAGTATCCCAATTCCACACACAATTTCTGTACAAGCTAAATCACAACAGATGAACTTGAGCACCACAAGCATCACACACAGTGTCCCAATTCCACACACAATTTCTGTACAATTTCTGTACAAGTTAAATCACAACTGATGTACTTCAGCACCACACACAGTGTCCCAATTCCACACACAATTTCTGTACAGGTTAATTCAAAACAGATGAACTCGAGCACCACGAGCATCACACACAGTATCCCAATTCTACACACAATTTCTGTACAAGTTAAATCACAACTGATGTACTTCAGCACCACACACAGTGTCCCAATTCCACAATTTCTGTACAATTCACAACAGATGAACTCGAGCACCACAAGCATCACACAGTGTCCCAATTCCACACACAATTTATGTACAATTTCTGTACAAGTTAAATTACAACAGATGAACTTCAGCACCACACACAGTGTCCCAATTCCACACACAATTTCTGTACAGGTTAATTCAAAACAGATGAACTCGAGCACCACGAGCATCACACACAGTGTCACAATTCCACACACAATTTATGTACAATTTCTGTACAAATTAAATCACAACAGATGAACTTCAGCACCACAAGCATCACACACAGTATCCCAATTCCACACACATTTTCTGTACAAATCACAACAGATGAACTCGAGCACCACAAGCATCACACAGTATACAAATTCCACACACAATTTCTGTACAAGTTAAATCACAACAGATGAACTTAAGCACCACGAGCATCACACAGTGTCCCAATTCCACACACAATTTCTGTACAGGTTAATTCAAAACAGATGAACTCGAGCACCATGAGCATCACACAGTGTCCCAATTCCACACACAATTTCTGTATAAATCACAACAGATGAACTCGAGCACCACAAGCATCACACAGTGTCCCAATTCCACACACAATTTCTGTACAGGTTAATTCAAAACAGATGAACTCGAGCACCACGAGCATCACACACAGTGTCCCAATTCCACACACAATTTATGTATAAATCACAACAGATGAACTCAAGCATCACAAGCATCACACAGTGTCCCAATTCCACACACAATTTCTGTACAATTTCTGTACAAGTTAACTCACAACAGATGAACTTCAGCACCACAAGCATCACCCACAGTATCCCAATCCCACACACAGCTCCCTCCCTTGCTGTCCTGCACGTTGATTCCCCAAGGAATCCCAGCCCGTGGCCGAGGTTCTTACCCGCCAGTTCCGGATCCGTTTCAGCCGGCTGGGAGTTTTCTCAAGGATCTGCAGGAATTCATGAGTCAGTTCTGCAGAGGAGACACAAAGCCAAGCAGGAGGGTCAGAACAGCCCCAGTCCAGCAGGACAAACCCCCTCATCTGCCACACGGAGCTACTGGTGGGATGGAGCTGCGCCAGGAGGGACATCCTGACAATCTGACCCGTTCAAACTCATTCCTCTGTGGTGCTACAGAAGCTGCTGCTGCTGCTGGAAAACCTCACCAAGCCCTGAAACTCCTGGAGAGCCCATGAGGCGATGCTGGAACCATCAGACCCAGGACCAACGATGCCAAAATAATTTTTTAAGCTGCCTTTTGCAGGGGGGAGGAAAAAAAAAAAAAAAAAAACAACACCTCTCTCTCCCAAACTTACCATCTAAGAGCTCCAGAGTTACAGTGCCATCAACGTACTCCCACCAGTGCTTGCCGTCCGTGGAGACTGGGATCTCCCAGTTGGACCACTTACAGGCCAGGTGGATACAGACGCAGGCCACAACGGGAGGGGTGTACTGCAGGCTGAAGGTGGTCAGGTGCAGGCTGACGTCACCGGGAGAGAAAACAAAAACCCATCAACTCCCACGCCTGAGCTGCAGATCCACGCGGGATTTTGGGGGGATTGCGGCCCTCTGGAGCACCCCAGAAGGACCCTGGGGCACAGGCAGCTCCATCCTGCTCCAGCACAGCTTGGTTGGGGCTTGTTTTCAAACAGGGAGTTTGGGTTCAGCTCCTCTCCAGCAGGTTTTGTGTGGAGGTAATTTGGGAGATTTTCTGAGAGGGGAAAAGTCACTGGGGATCTGCAGAGAAATTCGTCCTTGTTTTGATGCAGGGAATTTGGGATCTCCTCCACCAATTTCCCTGTTTTACTACAGGAAATTTGGGATCTCCTCCAAAAGAAAGAAAATCAGTCACCCCACCAACCTCTGCTCTGAGGAGAAACATATCCCTGTTTTGTTACAGGAAATTCGGGGTCTCCTCTACCAGTTTCCCTGTTTATCCCTCTTTTGATGCAGGAAATTTGGGATCTCCTCCACCAATTTCCCAGTTCATCTGTCTTTTCATGAAGGAAATTTGGGATCTCCTCCACCAATTTCCCTCTTTTGATGCAGGAAATTTGGGATCTCCTCCACCAATTTCCCTGTTTTACTACAGGAAATTTGGGATCTCGTCCAAAAGAAAGAAAATCAGTCACCCCAACAACCTCTGAGGTCACCCCACCAACCTCTGCTCTGAGGAGAAACATATCCCTGTTTTGTCACAGGAAATTCAGGATCTCCTCCACCAGTTTCCCTGTTTATCCCTCTTTTGATGCAGGAAATTTGGGATCTCCTCCACCAATTTCCCTGCTCATCTGTCTTTTCATGAAAGAAATTTGGGATCTCCTCCAAAAGAAAGAAAATCAGCACTGAGGTCACCCCAACCAACCTCTGCTCTGAGGAGAAACTCATCCTCATTTTACTACAGGAAATTTGGGATCTCTTCCACCAATTTCCCTCTTTTGATGCAGGAAATTTGGGATCTCCTCCAAAAGAAAGAAAATCAGCGCTGAGGTCACCCCAACCAACCTCTGCTCTGAGGAGAAACTCATCCTCATTTTACTACAGGAAATTTGGGATCTCTTCCACCAATTTCCCTCTTTTGATGCAGGAAATTTGGGATCTCCTCCACCAATTTCCCTGTTTTACTACAGGAAATTTGGGATCTCCTCCAAAAGAAAGAAAATCAGTCACCCCACCAACCTCTGCTCTGAGGAGAAACATATCCCTGTTTTGTCACAGGAAATTCAGGATCTCCTCCACCAGTTTCCCTGTTTATCCCTCTTTTGATGCAGGAAATTTGGGATCTCCCCCACCAATTTCCCGGTTCATCTGTCTTTTCATGAAGGAAATTTGGGATCTCCTCCACCAATTTCCCTCTTTTGATGCAGGAAATTTGGGATCTCCTCCACCAATTTCCCTGTTTTACTACAGGAAATTTGGGATCTCCTCCAAAAGAAAGAAAATCAGTCACCCCACCAACCTCTGCTCTGAGGAGAAACATATCCCTGTTTTGTTACAGGAAATTCAGGATCTCCTCCACCAGTTTCCCTGTTTATCCTTCTTTTGATGCTGGAAATTTGGGATCTCCCCCACCAATTTCCCTGTTCATCTGTCTTTTCATGAAAGAAATTTGGAATCTCCTCCAAGAGAAAGAAAACCAGCACTGAGGTCACCCCAACCAACCTCTGCTCTGAGGAGAAACTCATCCTCATTTTACTACAGGAAATTTGGGATCTCTTCCACCAATTTCCCTCTTCTGATGCAGGAAATTTGGGATCTCCTCCACCAATTTCCCTCTTTTGATACAGGAAATTTGGGATCTCCTCCACCAATTTCCCTCTTTTGATACAGGAAATTTGGGATCTCTTCCACCAATTTCCTTGTTTTACTACAGGAAATTTAGGATCTCTTCCACCAATTTCCCTCTTTTGATACAGGAAATTTGGCATTCCCCTCCAAAGGGGAAAAGTCACTGGGGACCAGCCCCACCTCTGCTCATGAAGAGAAATTTGTCTGATTTTTTGCTCATCCCCATTTTGTTACAGGAAATTTGGGATCTCCTCCAAAAGAAAGAAAATCAGTGCTGAGGTCACCCCACCAACCTCTGCTCTGAGGAGGATCTCATCCTTGTTTTACTACTAGAAATTTGGGATCTCCTCCACCAATTTCCCTGTTTATCCCTGTTTTGATGCAGGAAATTTGGGATCTCATCCATCAATTTCCCTGTTTATTCCTCTTTTCATGCAGGAAATTTGGGATTCCCCTCCAAGGGGAAAAAAATCACTGGGCACCAGCCCCAGCTCTGCTCATGAAGAGAAATTTGTCTGATTTTTTGCTCATCCCTGTTTTGCTACAGGAAAGTTGGAATTTTCTCCATCTCTGGTCATTCTTGGTTTGCTACAGAAAAATTTGGCATCTCCTCCATTGGTTTCCTTGTTGATCCCTGTTTTGCTACAGAAAATTTGGGATCTCCAAGGACAAAAGTCAGTCCTGCCAGCCCCACCTCTGCTTTGGGGAGAAAAATTCCAAGCACAACTCCCAGATGGCACCCAAGGAGCAGCTTTAGGAAGGGTCTGTTCCTTCCCAAAGGATTTTTAGGAATACACCTGATGCTGAAGAGAACCTGAGCCAGGTGATCTATGAAATATTTTTCATTAATAAATTAATTTTCCACGTGGCCATGAGTGCTGGGAGTGTGTGGGCAGCACCAGGACCAGAACTGAGGGATTATGAGGACACCAGAGCTTAAGGAAACACAGAAACCAAATCTTGAATGTGGGATTTGCCCACTCCTGGATGGGCCTTTTGGGGATTCTGCCACCATCTCACCACCTTTCCCATCAGTGAAAAGTGGAGAAGTTGAAGTTTGGCATCTACAACCAAAAATCCTCATGTTTTATGGATTCTGGGTTTATCCAGAGAAATTCAGAACCTTGGGAGAGAGAAATTCAAGGACAACAAAGAGACTTAACCCTGCCAGAATGAAACCAAAGGGAACACAAGGATTAATTCAAGTTCATGCCAGAACTGCTTTTCTCAGGTAAAACCAAAGCTCTTCTCACACTTTCTGCCTGGATTTTCCCTCAATTACAGCCTTAACTCCTAATCCCATGGCTTTGAAATTCTGGCTGCAGGGATAAACCAGGTTTTAGGGCTGTGTTTACCCAAATATCAGCACCAGCACATTCCTGAGGGTGGAAATGCACAGGGTGCCCTTTGGAGCACAAAACATCTTCAACAAACACTGAAGGTGAGCAGGAAACACCTCCCAGGTGGAAAAGGGAAATCACATTCCCAGACAGAGCTTGGAGGAATCTCTAGCCTTGCAGTTTCACCTATGTTGGCACCTAAACCACTTTTCCCTGAATTCCCTAAAAATTCTGTGTTTTTCATGTCTGTTCCAAACACAAACTCCATTTGCCTGAAGATGATAAACTCAATTTGGAAATAATCCTAATTAAAGTGATGCCATCAGGCTGGCAGTGAAAATTTAGGTTGGAATCTCCAGCCTTGCAGTTTCACCTATGTTGGCACCTAAACCACTTTTCCCTCTGTAATTTCCTAAAAATTCCGTGTTTTTCATGGCTGTTCCAAGCATAAATTCCATTTGTCTGGAGCTGATAATCCAGGAAATGAAATTTAGAAATAATCTCAACAAAAGTGATGCCATCAGGCTGGCAGTGAAAATTCAGGGAGGAATCTCCAGCCTTGCAGTTTCACCTATGTTGGCACCTAAACCACTTTTCCCCCTGTAATTTCCTAAAAATTCAGGGTTTTTCATGGCTGTTCCAAACATGAACTCCATTATTTGTCTGGAGATGATAATACAGGAAATTAAATTTAGAAATACTCCTAATAAAAGTAATAATTTTATTTCTTGATTTAATCAATAACTATATTAATTAAATTAAAATTTAATAATTAAATTTAATAATAATACTAATAAAATCCTGGCATCAAGCTGGCAGTGAAAATTTAGGGACAAAACAAAGCAGAGAAAGAATCTGGGGCTGATTTTCATTTCCAGGGAAAACTGAAGGACAAAACAAGAAGAACTAAGAACTTAAGGCTGATTTTCCTTTCCAGGGAAAATTTAGGGACAAAACAACCCAAAATAAGAACTTGGGAGTGATTTTTCTTTCCAGGGAAAACTTAGGGGTAAAACAACCCATACAAAAAAATTGTGCTTGATTTTTTCTTCATTTATGCCCCAAATCAGCCTTTTTTTTGGGGGGTACAAACCATATTTGTGGCCAATTTCCACAGCACCTTCTTGAGTGCAAACTCTCCAACACCCAGGAATAAGCAAGAAAAAAATTTATATACTCATTTCCCCCTCAATCTTTTTGATTTGTTTGGGGGTTTTTTTGCAAACTTTCACATCTAAATTCCTATTAAATAAGCAGTGAAGCTTCTGATTATCCCATCTGCCTTATTTTCCAGCTCATTTTACCCAGCAGCTGGCAGGAAAAATGGTTGGAACCTTTCCTCAAGGCTCTTCCTGTGGGATTCCCAGCTGAGCAATGCCTCTGGAGCAGCAAGATAAATGATCAACCAATTATAAAATTATAAAATAATAACCTGTTTGTAGCCATGAAATAGGAAGTTTGTGCCAAGTCCTTGCTGGCTGCAAGAAAAAAAAATAAAAATAAGAACAATCAGGGTGTTATTTGCATAATTTTCATGTTTTTTTAGTGCAAGAACCATGGGCCACCCACAGATTGACCAGGCCACAGCCACAAGGATTTGGGGAATTGCTGCTCACTGAGAGCTTTGTGTGGTTCAGAAGAGTCTAAAAACCATCTAAAAATGCCTGAATCATCTAAAAATGTCTTTATTTTGAGAATCAGAGGGATGGAGCAGCTCTCCTGGGGGGAAAATCTGGGAAAATTGGGAATTTTCAGCTCTGGGGTGACCCTGTTGTGCCTTTTCAGGTTCCAATAGAGCTGAAGTGGGATTCTGGAGTGGCAGGACTGGTTTTTCACTTGGAAAAGATAAAAATAAAATGGGAAATTGGGAAGAAATCCCTCCCTGTGAAGGATTTTTTTGAGAATCAGAGGGATGGAGCAGCTCTCCTGGGAGGGAAATCTGGGAAAATTGGGAATTTTCAGCTCTGGGGTGACCCTGTTGTGGCTTTTCAGGTTCCAAGAGAGCTGAAGTGGGACTCTGGAGTGGCAGGAATGGTTTTTCACTTGGAAAAGGGAAAATAAAATGGGAATTTGGGAAGAAATCCCTCCCTGTGAAGGATTTTTTTGAGAATCAAAGGAATGGATCAGCTCTCCTGGGAAGAAAAGCTGGGAAAATTGGGAATTTTCAGCCTGGACAAGGCTCTGGGGTGACCCTGTTGTAGCTTTTAACATTCCAATAAGCTCTGGAGTGGCAGGAATGGTTTTTCACTTAGAAAAGGGAGAATAAAATGGGAAATTGGGAAGAAATCCCTCCCTGTGAGGGATCCCTTTGAGAATCAGAGGGATGGAGCAGCTCTCCTGGGAAGAAAAGCTGGGAGAATTGGGAATTTTCAGCCTGGAAAATTGGGAATTTTCAGCTCTGGGGTGACCCTGTTGTGCCTTTTCAGGTTCCAATAGAGCTGAAGTGGGATTCTGGAGTGGCAGGAAAAGGGGGAATGGTTTTTTCATTTGGAAAAGATAAAAATAAAATGGGAAATTTGAAAGAAATCCCTGTGAGGGTGGGAAGGCCCTGACTGCCCAGAGAATCTGTGGCTGCCCCATCTCTAGAAGTGTTCCAAGGCCAAGCTGGAACAACCAAGAGAAGTGGGAATTGTCCTTGCCCTCCCAACCCAACCCAACCCAACCCATTCCAGGTTCTGGGAAGCTCTGGAGCAATCCCAGCTGGAAATTTCCCCCTATTTCCCCTCCCAATTCCCCCTCTCACCTCGGACAAGCTGGGTGCACTTCACCACATGGGTGTGAGGATGGTCAATGGTGATCTCAAAGCCTGGAAGGACACAGACAAAGATCCATCAGAACCTGGATTTGTGTTTTCCTGCATCCCTTCCCACCCACAGCCCTGCAGGAATAGAGGAACCCATTTTTTTTTCCTGTATCCAGAAGCCTCAAATTTGTCCAGCTACAAACTCAGAAAGTTGCTGCTGCTGCCAGACCTCCCAGCTTCTGAAAGGCCTCACTGGAAACAAAACAACCATTAAAGAATTTTTAAAAATAGCAAGACAAAAGCCTCTTGAAGCAGCTGGGAGGAAGGCAAACACAATGGCATCTGCTCCAAGGGATTTCTCTCACCCAAAAAGCTGAGAGGAAGCAGATTTGTTTTCCCTTTGAATGGGCCTAAAGCATTGAGGACAACTGAGTTTAATCCTGGCTCCTGCTTCCTCCTCACTTTGGGAATTCTGTTTGAAAAAGGGGAAAAAAAAAATAAAATTCCAACTGGTCCATGTGCACAGCAGATCTGCAGAATGTTCTGGAAGAATTTGGGGGTTTTAGAAGGTCCCTGGAGAATTGAGAGGCTGCAGAATTGGGATGGGTTTAGCCACAGGTTTGTGGCTCACAGCTACACTGATGGAGGGACACGGAGTCTGCTCTGAGTCCAGTCAGGAATAACAAATTCTGCTCTTTTGGAGGGAAAAATCTACCTAAAAACTGCCTCTGAAACAGAATATTTGTTAGTGAACACCACTTTGAACAGTACATTTGATAAAGAAACAGGGCACCAGCTCCACCAGTCACAATCCTACACCCAGAACAAACACCCAGAAATTCCTCCTGGTTTGTTGAGTTCTGGAGATTTTCCCCCCATTTAATTCTTTAATCAAAATATTCAGTTTTAACCCATTTTTTAAAGACATTTCTCAGTACAAACTGCTTCCTGCAACAGAACTGGAGTATTATGGCCTGGAATTGGATGCTCTTTAAAGTCCCCTCAAACCCAAACCATTCCATCATTCTATAATTAAACTGGAAAGCACAACCCAGGACAAAAAACAAGTGTCCAAACAGCACAAATCCTGATTTTTTTAGGGAAAAAAAAACCCCAAAAAAGTGACAAACCACACTTAAATCTCTCAGCAACAAGCCTGGCACGGGTTCCACCTGAAAAATTGATGTTAAAAACAGGTTTTGTTGTGGAATTCTCCTGGCTCTGGGGTCGGTCCGGCCGCTCTGAGGAACTTACCCAGGGTCTGTAGGATTATGCTCTCTAGAATGACCAGGTCTTGGGCTTGCTGCAGGTAAGCCTGGGGTTGAGAGGACAGGCAGGTTACTCATGGAGAGGCACTGATTAATCCTGCACATTCCTAACACCCTTCTCTGCAAGGCAAAAATTGGAATTTCCCTCCATGGGGGGACTGGAAGAGATTCCCTCCGAGTGTTCAAGGCCAGGCTGGATGGAGCTCAGAGCAAGATGGAAAATGAAAAAATCAGCTTTTCCTGCCTTTTTTGCTTTCAATTTTCTGCAAATTTCCATGGAAAAAGCTGCCCCTTCCAGCAGGAGTCACTGCTCAGCTCCAGCTAAAAGGGGCTGGCTGGAGAGATGAGGGATCAGGAAGGTTTTTAACCTGAACAAGGTTAAAAATGTTCCTTACCCCTGCACATTCCTAACACCCTTCTCTGAAAGGCAAAAATGGGAATTTCCTGAACAAGCCTGCACATTCCTAACACCCTTCTCTGAAAGGCAAAAATGGGAATTTCCTGAACAATCCTGCACATTCCTAACACCCTTCTCTCCAAGAGAAAAATGGGAATTTCCTGAACAATCCTGCACATTCCTAACACCCTTCTCTGCAAGGCAAAAATTGGAATTTCCCTCCATGGGGGGACTGGAAGAGATTCCCTCCAAGTGTTCAAGGCCAGGCTGGATGGAGCTCAGAGCAAGATGGAAAATGAAAAAATCAGCTTTTCCTGCCTTTTTTGCTTTCAATTTTCTGCAAATTTCCATGGAAAAAGCTGCCCCTTCCAGCAGGAGTCACTGCTCAGCTCCAGCTAAAAGGGGCTGGCTGGAGAGATGAGGGATCAGGAAGGTTTTTAACCTGCACAAGGTTAAAAATGTTCCTTGTCCCTGCACATTCCTAACACCCTTCTCTGAAAGGCAAAAATGGGAATTTCCTGAACAAGCCTGCACATTCCTAACACCCTTCCCTCCAAGAAAAAAATGGGATTTCCCTGCATGGGGGGACTGGAAGAGATTCCCTGCAAGTGTTCAAGGCCAGGCTGGATGGAGCTCAGAGCAAAATGAAATATTGGAAAATGTCCCTGCTTGTGGCAGGTGGGTGGAATGGGATGGGATTTAAGGTCCTTGCAACCCAAAACATCTGGAGATTCTAAAAAAGAGGGATCAGAGAGTTTGGGTGCTGAACCCCCACAGGAGCAGTGCAGGAATCAGCTTTTCCTGCCTTTTTTTGCTTTAAATTTTCTGTAAATTTCCATGGAAAAAGCTGCCCCTTCCAGCAGGAGTCACTGCTCAGCTCCAGCTAAAAGGGGCTGGCTGGAGAGATGAGGGATCAGGAAGGTTTTTAACCTGCACAAGGTTAAAAATGTTCCTTGTCCCTGCACATTCCTAACACCCTTCTCTCCAAGAGAAAAAATGGGAATTTCCTGATCAAGCCTGCACATTCCTAACACCCTTCTCTCCAAGAGAAAAATGGGAATTTCCTGATCAAGCCTGTACATTCCTAACACCCTTCTCTCCAAGAGAAAAAATGGGAATTTCCTGAACAATCCTGCACATTCCTAACACCCTTCCCTCCAAGAAAAAAATGGGATTTCCCTGCATGGGGGGACTGGAAGAGATTCCCTCCAAGTGTTCAAGGCCAGGCTGGATGGAGCTCAGAGCAAAATGAAATATTGGAAAATGTCCCTGCTTGTGGCAGATGGGTGGAATGGGATGGGATTTAAGGTCCTTGCAACCCAAAACATCTGGAGATTCTAAGAAAGATTTTAAGAAAGAGGTTTGGGTGCTGATCCCCCACAGGAGCAGTGCAGGAATGAGCTTTTCCTGCCTTTTCCTGCCTTTTTTTTAATTTTCTGTAAATTTCCATGGAAAAAGCTGCCCCTTCCTGCAGGAGTCACTGCTCAGCTCCAGCTAAAAGGGGCTGGCTGGAGAGATGAGGGATCAGGAAGGTTTTTAACCTGCACAAGGTTAAAAATGTTCCTTGTCCCTGCACATTCCTAACACCCTTCTCTGAAAGGCAAAAATGGGAATTTCCTGAACAATCCTGCACATTCCTAACACCCTTCTCTGCAAGGCAAAAATTGGAATTTCCCTCCATGGGGGGACTGGAAGAGATGCTCTCAAAGTGTTCAAGGCCAGGCTGGATGGAGCTCAGAGCAAAATGAAATATTGGAAAATGTCCCTGCTTGTGGCAGGTGGGTGGAATGGGATGGGATTTAAGGTCCTTGCAACCCAAAACATCTGGAGATTCTAAGAAAGAGGGATCAGAGTGTTTGGGTGCTGATCCCCCACAGGAGCAGTGCAGGAATCAGCTTTTCCTGCCTTTTCTTTTTTTAATTTTCTGGCAATTTCCATGGAAAAAGCTGCCCCTTCCAGCAGGACTCACAGCTCAGCTCCAGGAGAGATGAGGGACCAGCAACATTTTTAACCCACTGAGACAAATGCTGGCACATTCTCCCACACTGAAGCTCCTCCTGCAGACACTGGCACACAGCACACCTGGATCCAGATGTGCAGCAGAGGAGAAAAAAAAAAAAAGCTTTGCACAGATTGGGGAAACCCAAATCTCTCTTGGATGGAGGAGCTGCCCCTGAGCACCTCAGCAAGGTGGAGGAACCCCAAGATTCCAATGCCATCCCCACTCCTGCAGCTCTCCCAGCACATCCCCAAGCCTTCCTCCCCATCCTCACCTCACTCTTGGTGTCCAGCAGAGGCTCCTGGGGGTGCAGGCAGGCATGTGCCACCTTGATGACGTGCTCCAGCTTCCTTGGCTGCTCCTCCACCTTGGCTGCCAGGAAAAGAGCTGCTGGCACCACTGACTGTGGAGGAAAATGCTCTGTTTGCTTAAAAAGTCACTAAATTCAAGATGAAAAGAAATAAATCAGGTGGATTCTTAATATTCCTGCAGGGAATTAATTAAGGCTGTTCAGATCTGGCCACCAACAGGAGGGACATAAAGGGTCCCTTTGCCTTCCCAAAACTCCTCCCAAGGTGGGTTCCCCTGCCCAGGAGTGGATTTGGGGGTTCCCAGCACCCCTCAAAGCCCAGCACTCACATTCCTGTGGAACTGGGTGAAGGACTGCACCATGTAGAAGCGATGCATGTACACGATGGCCGTGTTGATGGTGAGCTGGGAGCTGGCAATGGGGGTTAAGGAAAAGCACAGAGACCCCCCAAAACACCCAGGGGAGCCCCTGGAACAGAGCCCACACACCAACAGCAAGATGGGACAGCCTCCCCTCATTCCCAGGGCACTTCCCTGCATCCTAACACAGCTCTCCTGAACCCCAAAACGGGCTCAGTGCTCCCCATAACCAAGCTGAGCCTTCCCAACACCCCAAGAGAGCTCTCCCTGCTCCCAAAATTCTTTTTAGGATCTCCTTCATCCTCAAACAAGCTCAGCTTTCCCAGTCACTCATGGGCTGAGCTTTCCCAACATCCCAGCACAGCTTTTCCCACTCCTCTACCCAGATTTCCTCAACCCCAGCTCCCAAAACTCCAGGAGAGCTCTCCCTGCTCCCAAAATGAGGTTTCCTCCATCCCAAACAGGCACAGCTCTCCCTGCTCCCAAAATCCTTTTTAGGAATTACTTTGTCCTAAAATAAGTTCAGCTTTTCCAGGCACTCATGGGCTGACTTTCCCAACACCCCAGTACAGCTTCTCCCACTCTTCTAACCAGATTTCCTCAATCCCAGCTCCCAACACCCCAAGAGAGCTCTCCCTGCTCCCAAAACCCTTTTTAGGATCTCCTTCATCCTCAAACAAGCTCAGCTTTCCCAGGCACTCATGGGCTGAGCTTTCCCAACATCCCAGCACAGCTTTTCCCACTCTTCCAACCAGATTTCCTCAATCCCAAAACGGGCTCAGTGCTCCCCATAACCAAACTGAGCCTTCCCAACACCCCAAGAGAGCTCTCCCTGCTCCCAAAATTCTTTTTGGGATCTTCTTGGTCCTCGAACAAGCTCAGCTGTCCCAGTCACTCACGGGCTGAGCTTTCCCAACATCCCAGTACAGCTTTTCCCACTCCTCTACCCAGATTTCCTCAACCCCAGCTCTCAAAACTCCAGGAGAGCTCTCCCTGCTCCCAAAATGGGGTTTCCTCCATCCCAAACAGGCACAGCTCTCCCTGCTCCCAAAATCCTTTTTAGGAATTACTTTGTCCTAAAATAAGTTCAGCTTTCCCAGTCACTCATGGGCTGACTTCCCCAACACCCCAGTACAGCTTCTCCCACTCTTCTAACCAGATTTCCTCAATCCCAGCTCCCAACACCCCAAGAGAGCTCTCCCTGCTCCCAAAATTCTTTTTGGGATCTCCTTCATCCTCAAACAAGCTCAGCTTTCCCAGGCACTCACGGGCTGAGCTTTCCCAACATCCCAGTGCAGCTTTTCCCACTCCTCCGACCGGATTTCCTCAATCCCAAAACGGGCTCGGCTCCCCCCACTCCCGGGCCGGCCCTCCCCGAGTCACCAGCGCAGCTTTCCCTGCTCCTGGAACGGAATTTCCGCGGTCTCCAAAGGGGCTCGGCTGTCCCCGCTCCCCTCTCCGGTTGTGTTTTCCCTTCCCAAAACCTCCTGGATCCCAAACCGGGCTCGGCGCACCCGAGCTCCCTTTCCAAGCTCTCCCTCTCCAACACTCCAGCACAGCTTTCCCCGCGCCCCAAACGCGATCTGCCGAGGCAAAAACGGGAAAAGCGGCTTTGCCCGCCCCGAGAGCCGCCCGGGCCTTCCCGACACCGCAGCACCGAGCCGGGACCGGGCTCGCCTCGATCTCCACAACACTCAGCTCTCCCCGCTCTCCCGGTACCGACTCCCGGCTCTCTCCTCACTCCCGCCCGGGTCCCCCCCGGTCCCGGCTCTCCCCGCCCCGGCCTTCCCGACACCGCAGCACCGAGCTAGAACCGGGCTCTCCTCGATCCTCACAACACTCAGCTCTCTCCTCACGCCCTCCCGGCTCTCCTCGTACCGACTACCGGCTCTCCCCGCCCCGAGAGCGGCCGGGCCTTCCCGACACCACAGCGCCGAGCTGGAACCGGGCTTCCCTCCATCCCCACAACACTCAGCTCTCCCGGTACCGACTCCCGGCTCCCTCCTCACTCCCTCCCGGCTCTCTCCGTACCGACTCCCGGCTCTCCCCGGGCCCGGCTCTCCCCGCCCCGAGAGCGGCCGGGGCCTTCCTGACACCCAGCACCGAGCTGGAACCGGGCTCCCCTCGATCCCCACAACACTCAGGTCTCCCCGCACGCCCTCCCGCCTCTCCCGGTACCGACTCGCGGCTCTCCCCTCACTCCCTCCCGGTTCTCCCCGCCCCGCCCCGCTCCCACCCGCGGCCTAGCGCGGCCTAGCGCGGCCGGATACACGTTGAGGCGCTGCCCCATGTCCTGCAGCAGGTTAGCCGCCTGCTGCCGGTACGAGAGCTCCTTGTCGGGGTCCAGGCCGGCGCGGCGGGATGGGCTCCGCTCCAGCTGCTCGCGGCTGAAGTACCAGCGCCGCCCGGGCCCGGCGCCGCCGCCGCCCGCCGAGGCCTCCATGGCGGCTCTGCGCCCGCGCGGGGGACGCGGCGTGCGCACGCAGCGCGGCGGCGCGATGACGTCAAGCGTCGGGTGGGCGGCCGTTGGTGGTGCGAGCGTTCCAAAGCAGGGAGGGACGTTAAGGGGGCGGGGCTAAGAGAGGACACGCCCTCCTCGCGGACGGGCCACGCCCCGCCCGCTGAGGGGGCGCCCGCGCTTTGCCCTCACGCCGTGAGGGGCTCCGGTTTCGGCCGGTCCCGCACCACGAGGCGGTTCCCGTGGCGCCACCAGCGGTTTCTCACCTCCCCCTTCTACGCACTGACACCCGAGGACTGCCGGGATACCGGTGTATCCAACCCGAGACCCCCGCCTCACCGGGACCTCAGTGTACCCCTCCGGTATGTTTCCCACTACTCCCGGGAGCACCGGGAGCTCCACACCCCTCCAAGATCCGGTTTTACCGGGTTCCCGCAGCCCCAACACGTTGCCTGTGCCCCCCCCAACCGACTTTCCACCCCCTTTCCCTTACCGGGACGCCCGCGCTTCCCCTCACGCCGTGAGGGGCTCCGGTTTCGGGCGGTCCCGCAACACTCCCGCACCTCGGGGCGGTCCCCGTGGCCCCACCAGCGGCTTCTCACCTCCCCCTTCCACGCACTGACACCCGGGGTGGCACTCCAACCCGAACCCCCCCTCAGTGTACCCCTCCGGTATGTTCCCCCCCTACTCCCGGGAGCACCGGGAGCCCCACAGTCCTCCAAGATCCGGTTTTACCGGGGTCCCGCAGCCTCAAGACGTTGCCTGTACCCCCCCAACCAACTTTTCACCCCCTTTCCTTTACCCAGTGAGACAAGTTCCTTTACCGGGACACCCCCTCTCCTCACACCGGGACTCGGCTGTGTCTCCCTCCGGGACCCCTCCTCACCGGTTCCCGGTGTTTTCCCCCCCTGGGATCGCGGGATCCCGACCCCCCCTCCCCCGTACGCCCCACAGGCCAGGCCACAGCTCGTATCCAAAGTGTTTTATATATAATTTATCTGTACACACGAAGGACAAAGTACCTCAGGTCTGCGCTGGGATGAGGGGGCCAGTGCCCCCCCCACTCCCCCCCTCCCCGCCCCAAAACTGCTTCCAAAAAAAAATAAAAGAAAGAAAAAAAAAAAAAGTCACTTCATTAGGTTTTTTTTTTTTTTGCATTTAAAAGGGGGAGGGTCTTTCCCCCCTCCCCTCCCCGCCACAGCCCCCCAGAAGGAGCTGGGACCCCCGGGGGGTGAGGGGGCTGCGGAGATGCTGGGCCTGCGCCTCCCCACCCCCGCAGGCGGCACTTCAATTTGGCACATGGAGGGGGCTGGGGACCCCCAAAACCCCCTGCAGTCCCTTTTCTGGGGGGGGAGGGGGGCCCATCTCCCCTCTTTGGCACATGGGGGGGTTCAGCAAAGAGATTGGGGGGTTACCATGACCCCCACCCACAAAAAACACCCCGGTGCAGGGCTGGGAAACACCCCCTAAAACACCCACGGAGGGGGGGCACAGGGTTACCTCCCCAACCACCTCCTTGTGTCCATTTCTCCCTTTTTTTTTTTTTCTTAATATATTTGGGGATTTTTTTTCCTTTTTTTTTTTTTTTTTTTTTTGCCTGGGGGAGTCCCCCAGCATGAGGGGACACCACGGGGACCCCCCCTAACTGCCCCCAGGGCCCGCATTGAGGAAGTAGGTGGTCATCTCCCCCTTGCCCTTGACCTTGACCAGCCCCCGGCACTCCAACACGTAGCCCTTGGCCGCCAGCACCTGGTACAGGTCTGTTGTCACCTGGAGGGGGGGGACACAGGGGGTAAGGGGGGGGATTTGGGGGTCTCTGGGCAGGTGTCCTGTGTCCCTCCCAGCCCTGACTGACCTGGATACGATCAGGGACCCCGGTGCTGTCCATGCGGCTCGAGACGTTGACGGTGTTGCCCCAAATGTCATATTGGGGTTTGCGAGCCCCGATGACCCCTGCGACCACTGGGCCCATGTTCAGGCCTGGGGGGGACAGGGTTGAGAGTCAGGGAAAACCCAAATACTCGGGGAAGAGGGGGAAAAAAGGAGTGAGAGAAGGGAAAAGAAGGGGTAGGGGGTGAGATTGGAAAAGGAGAGAGTGACAGAAGAGGAATGTGGAGGGGAAAAAGGGGATGTGAGAGGGGAAAATTGCGTGGGGAAAGGGGGAAAGTGAGATTGGAAAAGGAGAGTGTGACAGGGAGAGGAGGAATGTGGAGGGGAAAAAGGGGAGGTGATGGGGAGACGAGAAAAAGGGGGAAATAGGGGTGAGGGGGAAAAAAAAAAGAGGTAGGGGGTGAGATTGGAAAAGGAGAGAGTGACAGGGAGAGGAGGAATGCGGAGGGGAAAAAGGGGAGGTGAGGGGGAGAGGGGAAAATTGGGTGGGGAAAGTGAGATTGGTAAAGAAGGGGTGAGGGGAAAGGACAGGTGAGAAGACAAAAGGGGGTGAGGGGGGAAAAAGGGGGCACAAGAGCAGAAAAAGGGCAGGAGAGGAGAAAAGGGGGTATAAAAGGAAAAGGGGTGTGAGGAAAATGGGGTATGAAAGGGAAAAAGAAAAGGTGATTGGGAAAGGGAGGGGATGAGAGAGGAAATAGGGGTGCAAAAGCCACACCAGAACAAAGCCATAAACAACAGTGTGGGGTGGCTGGGGGTGCAGAGGGGCGTGCAAGGGGCGTGCAAGGGCTCACCAATCTTCATCTGGAAGTTGTTGAAGGAGTGCTCGTTGATGTACTTCATCTGCTCCATGAGGTGCATGGCGTAGTCGGCCAGCGCCGCGATGTGGCTCCGGCCCTCGCGGTCGTACGTGGCCGCGTTGAGCCCCGAGGCCGCCATGTAGGTGCTGCCAATGGTCTTGATCTTCTCCAGCTGCCGGTACTTCTGCTCGCTGATGATCTGGGGGGACGGGCTGGGCTCACCCCCACAGCACCTTGGCAGGGTGATGGGTACCCCAAATCCTGCACGCCCTCCTGTGGCCCTGTGAGTGCTGCTCCGTGGCTTTTCCAGCACCTCCTGCACTGTGGCTCCAGCAAAGCTGCTCCACAGCCTCTCCAGCACGCCATGACCACATCCCCTGCACCCCAACCTCCTCCATGGCATTCCACAACCCCTCCAGCACCCCATGACCACATCCCCTGCACCCCAACCTTCTCCGTGGTGCTTCACAATCTCTCCACCACCCCCTACACACCATCTCCTGCACCCTGTCACAAACATGGTGCTCTGCAGGCTCCCCATATCTTGTGCACCCCATCTTGCACCTCATCCATGGTGCTCCACAGCTTCTCCAGCACCCCATGACTACATCCCCTGCACCCCAACCTCCTCCATGGCATTCCACAACCTCTCCAACACCCCATGACCACATCCCCTGCACCCCATCTTCTTCCATGGTGTTCCACAACCTCTCCCACACCCCCTGCACACCATCTCCTTCACCCTGTCACAAACATGGTGCTCTGCAGGCTCTCCATATCTTGTGCACCCCATCTTGCACCTCATCCATGGTGCTCCACAACCTGTGTCTGTGTTCTCTGCACCCCATCCTCATCCATGGTGCTCCACAGCTTCTCCACCACCCCATGCACTCCATCTCCTGCACTCTGTCCCCAAACCTGGTGTTCCACAGCCTCTCCACCACCCCATCTTCCTGCACCTCATCCTTGTGCATTCTGTCCATGCTGCTCCACAATGCCCAGCACCCATTCCTGTGGCTCCATGAAAGCTGCTCCATGGCTTCTCCAAGGATGAGTACACCCTGTACCTCATCCCCACTGCTCCACAGCCTCTCCAGCACCCCATGACCACATCCCCTGCACCTCAACCTCCTCCATGGTGCTCCACAACCTCTCCACCATCTCCTGCATCCTGTCACAAACATGGTGCTCTGCAGGCTCTCCGTATCTTGTGCATTCCATCTTGCACATCATCCATGGTGCTCCACAACCTGTGTCTGTGTTCCCTGTACCCCATCTTCATCCATGGTGCTCCACAGCTTCTCCTGCAATCTGTGGCTGTTAAAACTTCTGCACCTCATCTTCATTCATGGTGCTCCAAACCTGTGTCTGTGTTCTCTGCACCTCATCTTCATTCATGGTGCTCCACAGCTTCTCCAGCACTCCATGCACACCATCTCCTGCACCCTGTCCCCTGGACCACAACCTCCTCCATGGTGCTCCACAATCTCCACCAACCCCTACACACCATCTCCTGCATCCTGTCACAAACATGGTGCTCTGCAGGCTCTCCATATCTTGTGCATCCCATCTTGCACCTCATCCATGGTGCTCCAAACCTGTGTCTGTGTTCCCTGTACCCCATCTTCATCCATGGTGCTCCACAGCTTCTCCAGCACCCTGTGCCCACCATCTCCTGCACTCTGTCCCCAAACCTGGTGTTCCACAGCCTCTCCACCACCCCATCTTCCTGCACCTCATCCTTGTGCACTCCATCCACGCTGCTCCACAGCTTCTCCAGCACACCCTGCACCCACTCCTGTGGCTCCATGAAAGCTGCTCCATGGCTTCTCCAAGGATGAGCACACCCTGTACCTCATCCCCACTGCTCCACTGCCTCTCCAGAACCCCATGACCACATCCCCTGCACCCCAACCTCCTCCATGGTGCTCCACAACCTCTCCACCATCTCCTGCATCCTGTCACAAACATGGTGCTCTGCAGGCTCTCCATATCTTGTGCATCCCATCTTGCACCTCATCCATGGTGCTCCACAACCTGTGTCTGTGTTCCCTGTACCCCATCTTCATCCATGGTGCTCCACAGCTTCTCCTGCAATCTGTGGCTGTTAAAACTTCTGCACCTCATCTTCATTCATGGTGCTCCACAGCTTCTCAGCACCCTGTGCCCACCATCTCCTGCACCCTGTCCCCCGGACCACAACCTCCTCCATGGTGCTCCACAATCTCCACCAACCCCTACACACCATCTCCTTCACCCTGTCACAAACATGGTGCTCTGCAGGATCTCCATATCTTGTGCACCCCATCTTGCACTTCATCCATGGTGCTCCACAACCTGTGTCTGTGTTCTCTGCACCCCATCTTCATTCATGGTGCTCCACAGCTTCTCAGCACCCTGTGCCCACCATCTCCTGCACTCTGTCCCCAAACCTGGTGTTCCACAGCCTCTCCACCACCCCATCTTCCTGCACCTCATCCTTGTGCATTCTATCCATGCTGCTCCACAATGCCCAGCACCCACTCCTGTGGCTCCATGAAAGCTGCTCCATGGCTTCTCCAAGGATGAGCACACCCTGTACCTCATCCCCACTGCTCCACTGCCTCTCCAGCACCCCATGACCACATCCCCTGCACCCCAACCTCCTCCATGGTGCTCCACAACCTCTCCACCATCTCCTGCATCCTGTCACAAACATGGTGCTCTGCAGGCTCTCCGTATCTTGTGCACCCCATCTTGCACCTCATCCATGGTGCTCCAAACCTGTGTCTGTGTTCTCTGCACCCCATCCTCATCCATGGTGCTCCACAGCTTCTCCACCACCCCATGCACTCCATCTCCTGCACTCTGTCCCCAAACCTGGTGTTCCACAGCCTCTCCACCACCCCATCTTCCTGCACCTCATCCTTGTGCATTCTATCCATGCTGCTCCACAATGCCCAGCACCCACTCCTGTGGCTCCATGAAAGCTGCTCCATGGCTTCTCCAAGGATGAGCACACCCTGTACCTCATCCCCACTGCTCCACAGCCTCTCCAGCACCCCACGAACCCCATTTTGCACCCCATCCCTGTGCCCTTCACCCCCCATGCACCCCCTCGGCCCAGCACCTCATCGAAGTCGGCGATGATCTCATTGAGCAGCCGCAGACACTCCACCCCCTCGTTGTTGGCCTCCAGCTCCACGTAGAACTCGGAGAAGTTGCTGATGGAGGCGAACATGACGGCCACGCACTCGCAGGACTGGTAGTAGAGCTCGTCGTTGCGCCGCTCGCGGGCCAGAAAGTGCGCGGCCACGTCCTTGGGCAGGATGTTGTGCAGCAGCCGCCGGTTGTAGGCCTGCAGCTCCTCCATCTCCTCCTTCTCACCCGTTGCCTGTGGGCACAGAGCCAGGTGGGAGCTGCCACAGGAGCCCCACAGCCACCCCAGCATCAGGGTGTGGAGAGGGGGTTGGTCCCAGCCCCGTGGGCACCCCAGTCCTGGGGTTGATACCAGCCCTATGGTGACCCCACTCCTGGGATGCAGGGAAAGGGTTGCTCCCAGCCCCATGGTCACCCCAGTGCTGGGGTGTGGAGAGGGAGTTGGTCCCAGCCCCATGGTCACCCCAGTCCCGGGGTTGGTCTCAGCCCCATGGTCACCCCAGTCCTGGGGTGCAGGGAAAGGGTTGGTCCCAGCCCCATGGTCACCCCAATTCTGGGGTTGGTCCCAACCCCATGGTCACCCCAGTCCTGGGGTTGGTCCCAACCCCATGGTCACCCCAGTCCTGGGGTGCAGGGAAAGGGTTGGTCTCAGCCCCATGGTCACCCCAGTGCTGGGGTTGGTCCCAGCCCCATGGTCACCCCAGTCCTGGGGTTGGTCCCAGCCCCATGGGCACCCCAGTCCTGGGGTTGGTCCCAGCCCCATGGGCACCCCAGTCCTGGGGTTGGTCCCAGCCCCATGGTCACCCCAGTCCTGGGGTTGCTCCCAGCCCCATGGTCACCCCAGTCCTGGGGTGCAGGAAAAGGGTTGGTCCCAACCCCATGGTCCACCCAGTCCTGGGGTGCAGGAAAAGGGTTGGTCCCAGCCCCATGGTCACCCCAATTCTGGGGTTGGTCCCAGCCCCATGGTCACCCCAATTCTGGGGTTGGTCCCAGCCCCATGGTCACCCCAATTCTGGGGTTGGTCTCAGCCCCATGGGCACCTCAGTCCTGGGGTTGGTCTCAGCCCCATGGTCACCCCAATTCTGGGGTTGCTCCCAGCCCCATGGTCACCCCAGTCCAGAGGTTGCTCCCAGCCCCATGGTCACCCCAGTGCTGGGGTGCAGGGAGGGGCTCAGTCCCAGTCTCAGGCTGCAGGAAAAGGGTCGTTCCCAGCCCCCCACACCTTGCTCCTACCTGGAGCTTCCAGAGGAAGTCGAGGCGGGCGGTGGACTCGACCTGCTGCGCGTGCAGGTACAGCGCGAGGGCAAACACGGCCAGGACCACGGGGGTCACGTAGCGCAGGGCCACCTTCCCCTCTGCCGGGCTGCAGGACCCCCAGGAGCCCTGAGGTGGGCTGGGGGATCTGTCCCTGCCCACCCAGAGACCCCAAACTGCACCCAGACCCTAAACGTGCACCCAGAGACCCCAAACTGCACCCAGACCCCAAACATGCACCCAGAGATCCCAAACTGCACCCAGAGATCCCAAACTGCACCCAGACCCCAAACGTGCACCCAGAGACCCCAAACTGCACCCAGACACCAAACGTACGCCCAGACCCCAAACATGCACCCACCCACTCGAGGGACACCAAATCTGCACTCAGACCCCCAAGTTCCATTCACCCACACGGGGGAACCCCAAACGTGCACCTAACCCCAAAGATCCACCCACCCACTCCAGGGATGGCAAATCTGCATTCAGAGCCCAAAGTTCCCACTCACCCACACGGGGGAACCCCAAAGATTCACCCACTCTTCCAAGAGACCCCAAATCTGCACTCAGACCCCAAAGATCTACCCACCCACTCCATGGACACCAAATCTGCACTCAGAGCCCAAAGTTCCCTCTCACCCACACAGGGGAACCCCAAAGATCCACCCACCCACTCAAGGGACACCAAATCAGAGCCCCAAGATCCCACTCACCCACACAGGGGAACCCCAAACGTGCACCTAACCCCAAAGATCCACCCACCCACTCCAGGAATGGCAAATCTGCATTCAGAGCCCAAAGTTCCCACTCACCCACACGGGGGAACCCCAAAGATTCACCCACTCTTCCAAGAGACCCCAAATCTGGACTCAGACCCCAAAGATCCACCCACCCACTCAAGAGACACCAAATCAGAGCCCCAAGATCCCACTCACCCACCTAGGGGAACCCCAGATGTGCACCCAACCCCAAAGATCCACCCACCCACTCGAGGGACACCAAATCTGCGCTCAGAGCCCCAAGATCCCACTCACCCACACAGGGGAACCCCAAATGTGCACCTAACCCCAAAGATTCACCCACTCATCCAAGAGACCCAAAACCTTCACCCAGACACAAAAGATCCACCCACCCACTCCAGAGATGGCAAATCTGCATTCAGAGCCCAAAGTTCCCACTCACCCACACAGGGGAACCCCAAAGATTCACCCACTCATCCAAGAGACCCAAAACCTGCACTCAGACACAAAAGATCCACCCACCCACTCAAGGGACACCAAATCAGAGCCCCAAGATCCCACTCACCCACCTAGGGGAACCCCAGATGTGCACCCAACCCCAAAGATCCACCTACCCACTCCATGGACACCAGATCTGCACTCAGACCCCCAAGTTCCATTCACCCACACGGGGGAACCCTAAACGTGCACCTAACCCCAAAGATTCACCCACTCTTCCAAGAGACCCCAAATCTGCACTCAGACCCAAAAGTTCCCACTCACCCAACCCCAAACATGCATCTGACCCCAAAGATCCACCCAGACCACCCCCTTCAGGGACCCCACAGCTGCATCCACACCCTCCCTATTCACCCTCCCATCCTAGGGACCCTAAATCTGCATGGTGGACCCCAAAGATCCACTCAGCCACCCAAAGGAGCCCCAGCTTCGCACCCAGACCCCAAAACTGAGCCCACACCAGAGCCCCCGAGGCTGTACCCAGACCCCCAAGGGACCCTCCTGCTTCTGCCCACCCCAGTGGCTCCAGTTCCCCACTCACCACTCTCCCTGGGTCATGTTGAAGGGGGGCCTGTGGGGACAGGAGCCGGGTGTCAGTGGGGTGGGGACACAGCCCCGGTGTGGGGACCCCTGGGGGAGGACTGGGGACACTCACAGGGCGTTGGCCAGGACCAGCAGGTCGGCGTTGTCAAAGAGAGCTGCGTGAGGCCCCTCCACCAGCAGCAGGAACGTGGCCTCGATGCCCACCATGAGCAGCAGCTTCCCGATGCTGCTGATGTGCAGGAAGACGGAGCAGGCCAGCAGGCTGAGCACCACGCTGTAGCTGAAGTACTGGGGGGCACACGGTGGGATGGCAGCAGCACCCCAAAAACACCAGATGGCACCCAGGAACACCAGATGGCACCCAGGAACACCAGATGGCACCCCAGGAACCAGGAATGGCATTCCAGGAACCCTGGAGCACCCTGGGAATACTGGCAGACACCCCTGAGAATATTCCAGGCACTTCTGGAAATCCCTGATGGCACCCCAGTAACCTCTGCAGCACACTGGGAGCCCCAGATGGCACCCCAGGAACCCCAGATGGCACCCCAAGAACCCCAGGACAGGGAACCCCGCACCCCAGTAACCCCTGCAGCACACTGGGAACCCCACATGGCACCCCTGGGAACACCAGCCAGCACCACAGGATTCCTGAAGCACCCCAAGAACCCCAGATGGCACCCCAGGAACCAAGACTGGCATTCCAGGAACCCCTGGAGCACCCCTGGAATGCTGGATGGCACCCTGGGAACACCTGGAGCACCCTGGGAATACAGGCAGGCACTTCTGGAAATCCCTGATGGCACCCCAGAAACATCTACAGCACACTGGGAGCCCCAGATGGCACCTCAGGAACCCCACATGGCACCCCAGGAACCCCACATGGCACCCAGGAACCCCACATGGCACCCCAGGATGGGGAACCTCGCACCCATGGGATCTCTGCAGCACCCCAGTAACCCCTGCAGCACACTGGGAACCCCACATGGCACCCCTGGGAACACCAGCCAGCACCACAGGACTCCTGAAGCACCCCAAGAACCCCAGATGGCACCCCAGGAACCAAGACTGGCATTCCAGGAACCCTGGAGCACCCTGGGAATACTGGCAGGCACTTCTGTAAAACCCTGATGGCACCCCAGTAACCTCTGCAGCACACTGGGAGTCCCAGATGGCACACCAGGAACCCCAGATGGCACCCCAGGAACCCCAGATGGCACCCAGGAACCCCAGATGGCACCCCAGGAACCAAGACTGGCATTCCAGGAAACCTGGAGCACCCTGAGAATACTCCAGGCACTCCTGGGAATCCCTGATGGCACCCCAGAAACCTCTGCAGCACACTGGGAGCCCCAGATGGCACCCCAGGAACCCCAGATGGCACCCAGGAACACCAGATGGCACCCCAGGAACCAAGACTGGCATTCCAGGAACCCTGGAGCACCCTGGGAATACTGGCAGGCACTTCTGGAAATCCCTGATGGCACCCCAAAAACATCTACAGAACACTGGGAGCCGCAGATGGCACCCCAGGAACCAAGACTGGCATTCCAGGAACCCCTGGAGCACCTCTGGAATGCTGGAGGGCACCCTGGGAACACCTGGAGCACCCTGGGAATACTGGCAGGCACTCCTGGAAATCCCTGATGGCACCCCAGAAACCTCTGCAGCACACTGGGAGCCCCAGATGGCACCCCAGGAACCCCAGATGGCACCCCAGGAACCCCACATGGCACCCAGGAACCCCACATGGCACCCAGGAACCCCACATGGCACCCCAGGAACCCCAGATGGCACCCCAGGAACCCCAGATGGCACCCCAGGACGGGGAACCTCGCACCCATGGGATCTCTGCAGCACCCCAGTAACCCCTGAAGCAGACTGGGAACCCCACATGGCACCCCTGGGAACACCAGCCAGCACCACAGGATTCCTAAAGCACCCCAAGAACCCCAGATGGCACCCCAGGAACCCTGAATGGCACCTTGGGGACCCCAGGAACTCCTGCAGCACCCCAGGGAGCCCAGGCAGCATCCCAGGAACCCCTGAAGCACCTTGGGGACCCTGCAGCACCCCAGGAACTCCTGCAGCACCCCAGGAATGCCAGCACCTCCCCACACCCACAGGGACCTTGCACCCCTGGGGACACTGTGCCAGCACCCAGCAACCTCAAGGGCTCAGTGCCAGCACCCACTGAGGACCTTGGACCTGAGCAACCTGTCCCAGCACCCCATGTGTGTGTGGGCACCCTGTGCTGGCACCCTGCACCCATGGGGACCCAGTGCCACCACCCTGGGGGGACACTGAACGCTCTGGGACCCTGTGCCACCATCTCTGGGGACACAGTGCCTGCAGGGACCCCATTCCAACATCCTATGTTCTCAGGGACCCCGTGCCAGCATGTTTGGTGGCACTGCACCCATGGGGACCCCACACCAGCACCCTTGGGGACACAGTGCCAGCACTCTGGGGGACGCTGAACCCTCTGGGACCCTGTGCCAGCGTCCTTAGGGACACAGTGCCCACAGAGACCCTGTGCCAGCATCCTGCATCGTTAGAGACCCTGTGCCAGCGCTTTTGGGGACACTGCACCCATGGGGACCCCACACCAGCACCCTTGGGGACACAGTGCCTGCAGGGACCCCCATTCCAGCACCCTGAGTTCTCAGGGACCCTGTGCCAGCATGTTTGAGGACACTGCACCCATGGGGACCCAGTGCCAGCACTCTGCCACCCTCTGGGACCCTGTGCCAGCATCCCTGGGGACACTGCATGCATGGGCACCCTCTGCCAGCACCCAGGGAGGACTTGGCACCAGCAGGGCCCCCTGTGGGAGCCACGCCCTGTGCCAGGCAGTGCCCACGGCCGCTCACCTCGGGGAAGTCACAGGCCAGCCCGTCGCCGTGGCAGGAGCCCATGGCAGTGCCCAGGGAGAAGTTGAGGGCACGGAGCTGGCACGGCCCCACGGAGCCGGGGGTGACGTTGAGCTCACGGGCAGCACAGTCCCGCAGGGCCACGCGGCTGCAGGAGAACTGGGGGGGGGCAAAGAGGGGTGAGCTGGTGCCCCACAGCCCCCCCAAAACCCCCCCAGACCCCCGTGACCCTACCATGTTGACAAAGGCGGCGATGAAGACGAGGAGGATGGCGAAGACGGCGATGCCCGTGCTGCGGGCACGGGACTGGACGATGCCACGGGAGAGCTGCTGCAGGGCGGCGGGGAAGAGCTGGGGGGGCACCAAGGAGCCTGTCAGGCGTGGCTGAGCCCCCCAAAAACCCTCCCCCAGCCCTCGGGTACTCACAGTGACGCAGGAGTAGATGGCGCAGATGAAGAGGATGGCAGCAAGGAGGATGAAGATGCTGACGTAGACCCCGAGCATCAGCGAGGAGCTGGGGAGAGGTGGGAGGTGAGTGATGGGGTTTGGGGGGGGGGGGTCAGAGCTGGTATTTTGGGGGGCTGCAGCACTTACTGGGGGAACACCAGGATCTGGAGGCAGCAGATGAAGCAGAAGACGAGGAGGGTACAGGCCACGTAGCCACCAAAACGGTCATCGACCTTCTTGGAGTACTGAGGGGACACGGGGAGCTTGGGATGGTTGGATGGAGAGAGGGGGGACCCCAGAACCTCAGGGGGGTCCCAGGGGAAGAGTGGAGGTGGCACTGAGGGGACAGCAGGGAATGGGGGAAGACAGGATGGAGGGAAATGGGGGAACCCCAAGGGGTGCAGATGAGGGGGGACTGGGATACAGAGGGGACAGGAGCAACCCCAAAGGATGGGACAGAGGGGAATGGGGAACCCCAGGGGATGCAAGAAACGGGATGGAGGGAAATGGGGGGGACCCCAGGGGGTGGGGAAAAGGGGGACAAGAACACCCTGGGGCATGGGGTGGGAATGGGAATGGGATGTAGGGAGGGGACCCCAGGGGATGGGAGGAGACAGGGGGGACCCCAGGGGATGGAAAGATGGAATGGTGGAGGATGAGAGGACCCCAGAGGATGGAAGGGACAGGGGGGACCCCAGAAGATGGAATGAAGGGAATGAGGCTGAGAAGGTGGAGGAACCACGAAACCAGCACAGAGAAGACCCCAAGGGATGGGAGGACCCAGAAGATGGCAGGGGGGGACCCCAGGGGATGGAAAGATGGAATGGTGGGGGATGAGAGGACCCCAGAGGATGGGAAAGGACAGGGGGGACCCCAGAAGATGGAATGGTGGGGGATGAGAGGACCCCAGGGGATGGAAGGGACAGGGGGGACCCCAGGGGATGGAATGGAGGGAATGAGGCTGAGAAGGTGGAGGAACCACGAAACCAGCACAGAGAAGACCCCAAGGGATGGAAGAGAGAAGGGAGGACAAAGATGCTGACGGGGCCAGGGCAGAGAGGACTTCAAGAGACAGACAGAATGGTGGGTCCAGAACAACGGGGACAGAGGGGGCCCCCAACCTTCTTCTCCAGCTCGGGGGTCTGGAAGGTGAGCAGGAACTTCTTGACGTGGTCCTTGCGGAGCTGGTCGATGCTGCGGGCGTCGATGGCCCGGCTCAGGAACTCGTCCACCTCATCCTCAGGGTTCAGGGCCTCCTGGGCACCACGGCTGGGGAATGGGGGGGGTCAGGACCCTCCCAGCTCTGCCCCAGGGAGGGGCTGGTCACGACCCCCCCCCAGCAGCCCAGCATGGGAACAACTCACTTGTCCTTGCTGGAGTCATCGATGCCCTGGGAGACACAAGGGAGGTGTCAGAGACACTGGCACGGATGGGGGCAACCCTCATGAGTGCCAAGGACAGGGCACATCCCCCAGCGTCACCCAGGATGGGGGACAGAGCTCCAGGGGTAAATGGGGCAGGAGAAGTCCCCAGTGGCTTTTGGCAAGGGCAAGAGGGTCCCAGGGGTCTGCAAAGGGAGGAGGGAGGGGATGTCTAACACCCCTGAGGATGCCCAGGGCACTGGGGATGGGCACAGCAGGGTCAGGAGCAGCCCCCCCAAGCTGTGGTGGCACTGAGGATGGGCACAGCAGGGTCAGGCATCAGAGATGTGCCAGCCCAGGGGATGGGCACAGCAGGGTCAGGAGCAGCCCCCCAAGCTGTGGTGGCACTGGGGATGGGCACAGCAGGATCTCCAAGGGCTGCTGAGCACCAGGGGCCACCCAGGAACTCCCTGAGGCCCACAGGCAGCAGAGGAAGCCACGAGAGCTGCGGGCAGGGCTGGGGAAGCCACCGACAGCCCCGGAAGGGCAGCGAGGGGCTGATAGCACTGTGCCGAGGGTCCCCCATGCAAACGCCCTGCCCAGGGCTGCTCACCATCTGCCGGAAGGCCTTGGAGTCCTTGGTGCGGGAGAAGGAGCGCTCGGGCACCCAGCGTGGCACCAGCCCCTCGCTGGAGTTGGCGCGAGCGCGCTGCAGCTTGGCCAGGATGGCTTTCTCCTCCTTCTGCGGGGTGACACGGCCATGAGGGGGGTGACCCCCAGCTTCCCCAACCCCCCGCTGCCCCCTCGGAGCACCCCAAAACTGACGCGCTTCTGGCTGCAGCCCACGATGAGGAAGGTCTCGATGTTGTGCTCCTTGAGGTAAGCGTTGCGCTCGCCGCCGTGGCCCGGCTCCACCTCGTAGTCCCCGTTCAGGTACTGCAGCGTGGCCCAGGTGATGTGGATCCGCCTGGGGGGTGAGGAGGATGAAGACGCTGAGCCCTCCCTGCCCGGCACGCCCTGCCCAGCCCCGTGCCCAGCCCCCTGTGCCCGGCTCACCCGGCTTTGCCGCCCGCCTCCATGTGGTTGGCCAGGGTGACGTCGTTGGACCAGACGTCGAACTGCCACTTGCGCAGCCCCAGCACGCCGCAGTGAACGCGCCCGCTGTGGATGCCCACGCGCATGTTCACGTTCACCCCCGTCACCTCTCGCACCAGCCTGGGGATGGCACCGGCACCGCGTCACCCCCCGGGCGCTGCGTGGCACCCCCAGGTGCCCTCGGGGCATCGCCAAGTAGCCTTTGGCTTTTCGGGAGTGCCCAAGCACCACAGCACCCATTGGCACCAGACACCTCATGGTGCGCCCAAGCGCCCCATGGCACCCTCTGTGGCACCCTCCATGGCACCCCCTATGGCACCCTCAAACACCCCATGGTGCCCTATGGCACCTCCAAGCGCCCTATGGCATCCTCCATGGCACCCCCATGGCACCCTTTCAGCACCCCAAGCACCCTATGGCACCCTATGGCACCCCATGGCACCCCCAAGCACCCTATGGCACCCCCAAGCACCCCATGGCACCCTATGGCACCCCCAAGCACCCCATGGCATCCCAAAGCACCTCATGGCACCCTCAAGCACTCCATGGCACCCTCAAGCACCCTACGGCACCCTCTATAGCACCCCCAAGCACCCTATGGGATGGGCACAGCAGGGTCAGGAGCAGCCCCCCAATTGAGGTGGCACCAGAAATGGGCACAGCAGGGTCAGGAGCAGCCCCCCCAAGCTGTGGTGGCACTGAGGATGGGCACAGCCCAGGGGATGGGCACAGCAGGGTCAGGTTCAGCCCCCAAGCAGTGATGGCACTGGGGATGGGCACAGCAGGGTCAGGAGCAGCCCCCCAAGCTGTGCCAGCCCAGGGCACGGGCACAGCAGGGTCAGAAACAGCCCCTCAAGATGTGGTGGCACTGGGGATGGGCACAGCTGGGTCAGGAGCAGCCCCCCATTGCGGTGGCACTGAGGATGGGCACAGCAGGGTCAGGCACCAGAGATGTGCCAGCCCAGGGGACGGGCACAGCAGGGTCAGGAGCAGCCCCCCCAAGCTGTGGTGGCACTGGGGATGGGCACAGCAGGGTCAGGCACTAGAGATGTACCAGCCCAGGGAATGGGCACAGCAGGGTCAGGAGCAGCCCCCCAAGCTGTGGTGGCACTGAGGATGGGCACAGCAGGGTCAGGCACCAGAGATGTGCCAGCCCAGGGCACGGGCACAGCAGGGTCAGGAGCAGCCCCCCAAGCTGTGCCAGCCCAGGGCACGGGCACAGCAGGGTCAGAAACAGCCCCCCAAGCTGTGGTGGCACAAGATGGGCACAGCAGGGTCAGGAGCAGCCCCCCACGCTGTGCCAGCCCAGGGCACGGGCACAGCCCCGGCTCTGCCCCACTCACGAGATGGCCTCGATCATGTCCACGCCCATCTCCACGCAGCAGTGAGCGTGGTCCCCGCGCGCCTCGGGCAGCCCCGACACGCAGTAGTAGCAGTCGCCCAGGATCTTGATGCGCAGGCAGTGGTTCTCCTGGGGGGCACCGGCACGTCAGGAGGGCTCCGGGAGCCCCCCCAAAATCCCCCGGCCCCTCCACTCACCGCTGCCAGCTTGTCAAAGCGGGCAAAGAGCTCGTTGAGCGTCATCACCAGCTCCTGCGCCGTGCACTGCGACGCCAGGCTGGTGAAACCCTCGATGTCCGCGAAGAGGATGCTGCCAGGAGGGAGAGCACGGGCTGAGGGTGGCCCACACGCTGCCCCAGACACCCTCAAGCAGCCCATGGCATCCTCTATGGCACCTCCATGGCACCCCCAAGTACCTTATGACACCCTTTATGGCACCCTCCATGGCACCCCCAAGTACCCCATGACACCCTCAAGCAGCCCATGGCATCCCCAAGCACACTATGATACCCCCAAGCACCCCCTGGCACCCTCTATGGCACCTCCATGGCACCCCCAAGCACCCTATGACACCCTCAAACACCCCATGGCACCCTCTATGGCACCTCCATGGCACTCCCAAGTACCTTATGACACCCTCGAGCACCCCATGGCATCCTTTATGCCACCCTCCATGGCACCCCCAAGCACACTATGATACCCTCAAGCACCCCATGGCACCTTTTATGCCACCCTCCATGGCACCCCCAAGCACTTTATGACACCCTCAAGCACCCCACGGCACCCTCCATGGCACCCTACAACACCCTCAAGCACCCCATGGCACCCCCAAGCACACTATGACACCCTCAAGCACCCCATGCCACTCTTTATGCCACTCTCCATGGCATCCCCAAGCACCCTACACACCCTCAAGCACCCCATGCCACCCTTTATGCCACTCTCCATGGCATCCCCAAGCACCCTACAAACCCTCAAGCACCCCATGGCACCCTCCATGGCACCACCAAGCACCCTATGACACCCTCTAGCACCCCATGCCACCCTTTATGCCACTCTCCATGGCATCCCCAAGCACCCTACACACCCTCAAGCACCCCATGGCACCCTTCATGGCACCCCCAAGCACACTATGACACCCTCAAGCACCCCACGGCACCCTCCATGGCACCCTACACACCCTCAAGCACCCCATGGCACCCTCCATGGCACCCCCAAGCACCCTATGACATCCTCAAGCACCCCCTGGCACCCTCTATGGCACCTCCAAGCACCCTACACACCCTCAAGCACCCCATGGCACCCTCTGTGGCACCTTCCATAGCACCCCCAAGCACCCTACAACACCCTCAAGCACCCCATGGCACCTTTTATGCCACCCTCCATGGCACCCCCAAGCACACTATGACACCCTCAAGCACCCCATGCCACTCTTTATGCCACTCTCCATGGCATCCCCAAGCACCCTACACACCCTCAAGCACCCCATGGCACCCTTTATGCCATCCTCCATAGCACTCCCAAGTACCTTACAACACCCTCAAGCACCCTACGACACCCTCAAGCACCCCATGGCACCCTCTGTGGCACCTTCCATAGCACCCCCAAGCACCCTACAACACCCTCAAGCACCCCATGGCACCCCCAAGCACCCTACGACACCCTCGAGCACCCCATGGCACCCTGGTGATGCCTCCCCCAAAGCCGTCCCACGCCCTGTGCCCGCGGTACCTGACGTTGTCGTGCTTCTGGATGTAGATCTTGTGGAACATCATGTCCTCCTTCTTGGTGTTGATGTCCTCCTTCATCTCCATGGCCACGTGCTGCGGCAGCACCGACAGCAGCAGCCGCTCCTGCAGCCACAGCAACGCCACCAGCAGGGTCAGGGGGTGCTGCTGGACCCCCAGCTCAGCGCGGGGGACCCCCGGGACCCCCCAACCATCCCACCTGCTGCCGGTTCTCCCTCTGGAGGTGCAGCCGTGCCTGGATGTAGCCTCGGGTCTCCTGGAAGGCCTGGCGCTGCGACACCTCGGCCGGGTAGTGGGTGCAGACCCCCACCACGTTGGTGCACAGGAAGATCAGGGCGTTGGCACTGAGCTGGAAGGGGACGTGGGCTTAGTGAGACCACCCAGGGACCCCCAGGCAGCCAGAGACCACCCAGGGACCCCCAGCCAGAGGAGGGAGTGGGTATGGGAACATGGGGACTCAGGGCAGGGGGACAGGGGGGTCCTGGGACACAGGGGACAGGGTCAGGGAGACGCAGGGGACAGGGGGGTCCTGGGACACAGGGGACAGGGTCAGGGGGACACAGGGGACAGGGGGGTCCTGGGACACAGGGGACAGGGTCAGGGGGACACAGGGGACAGGGTCAGGGGGACACAGGGGACCAAAGGGTCAGGGGGATGTGGGGCACCAAAGGACATGGGAAAACAAGGCAAGGGGGCTGCAGGGACATGAGGGACTTGGGGACACGGGATGGGGGGCAAAGGGACACGTTGGTGCAGAGGAAGATCAGGGCATTGGCACTGAGCTGGGGGGGGGGAGGTGGGCTTGGTGAGACCACCCAGGGACCCCCAGGCAGCTCTGCCACCCTCCCCTGCAGCACAGAACCAGAGAAGGGAGTGGGTATGGGGACATGGGGACTCAGGGCAGGGGGACAGGGGGGTCCTGGGACACAGGGGACAGGGTGAGGGGGACACAGGGGACAGGGTCAGGGGGACACGGGGGACAGGGTCAGGGGGACACGGGGGACAGGGGGGTCCTGGGACACAGAGGACAGGGTCAGGGGGACACAGGGGACCAAAGGGTCAGGGGGATGTGGGGCACCAAAGGACATGGGAAAGCAAGGCAAGGGGGCTGCAGGGACATGAGGGACTTGGGGACACGGGATGGGGGGCAAAGGGACACGTTGGTGCAGAGGAAGATCAGGGCATTGGCGCTGAGCTGGGGGGGGGGAGATGGGCTCGGTGAGACCACCCAAGGACCCCCAGCCAGCTCTGGCACCCTCCTCTGCAGCACAGAACCTTGGCTTTGGTATTGGGAGTGCTGCAAAGAGGAGGGAGTGGGTATGGGGACATGGGGACTCAGGGCAGGGGGACAGGGGGGTCCTGGGACACAGGGGACAGGGTCAGGGGGACACGGGGGACAGGGTGAGGGGGACACAGGGGACAGGGTCAGGGGGATGTGGGGCACCAAAGGACAAGGGAAAACAAGGCAAGGGGGCTGCAGGGACATGAGGGACTTGGGGCTGTGAGAAACCAGGGAACAGGGGATGCAGGGCCCTGGGGACACAGGATGGGGGGCAAAGGGGACATGGGGACACAGGGTAGGTGGAGCAAAGGGGATACATGGTAGGGGGATCACAGGGCCCTGAGGACACAGGTTAGGGTGGCAGAGGGGACTTGGGGACACAGGGGACATGCAAAGGGTGAATGCGGAGGGCCTGGAGAGAGCCAGGGCAGGGGGATGTGGGGATGTTAAAAGCAGAGCAGGGGGGATCTGAGGATACAGGAGCCGGGGGTGCACGGGAGCCTGGAGCTCGGGGGGTCATGGGGACGCCCTCGGGAAGCAGAGGAAGCCCGAAAGCGGCGATGGCTGCGGAGAGGGAGCTGCGGTTTCCCCCCCGTCCCCGTCCCCATCCCCCGGGAGCGGGGCCAGGGCTATTTATAGCGCTCCAGCACGCTGGGACACCGAGGAGCAGAGGCCTCGCATCCCCTGCCCGGCCCCATCGCATCCCCCCGGAGCCCCAGCGCTCCTGCCCCGAAAGGGCGAACCCTCCCCGGGGGCGCTTCCCGTGACCCCGCCGGCCTCGGGTGTCGCCGCGCTCCTCGCCCCGTGCCCCGCGGGGACAGCACGTGGCCCCGGCCCCGGCCAGGCAGGGCGAGGGTGACGGGGACGAGCGGCGCTGCTCAAGGAGGGGGGAGCTGCTGGGGCTTTCTCTCTCTCTCCCATTCCCATAGTTCCATTTTTGCCCGTTTTTTGGGTTTTCCACCCCATTTCTCCCCCCCTCCCAACCCTCGCAGTCTCTCTGCCCCATTCCCGTATTTCCCATATTTCCATTTTTGCGATTTTCACCCCATTTCTCCTCCTCCGTCCCTTGCAGTTTCTCTCCCCCATTCCCATATTTCCAGTTTTCCCCCATTTTTGCCCATTTTTGGGGGTTTTTCTCCCATTTCTCCCCCTTCTGTCCCCCGCAGTCTCTCTCCTCCATTCCCATATTTCCATTTTTGCCCATTTTGGGGGTTTTTCTCCCATTTCTCCCCCTTCCATCCCCTGCAGTTTGTCTTCCCCATTCCCATATTTCCAGTTTTCCCCCATTTTTGCCCATTTTTGGGGGTTTTTCTCCCATTTCTCCCCCTTCCATGCCCCGCAGTCTCTCTCCTCCATTCCCATATTTCCAATTTTGCCCATTTTGGGGGGGTTTTCCCCCATTTCTCCCCCAGGCAGAACACACACCCCCAGGGATGGGGGACCCCTCTGCACCCCCTGTGCTGAGCAGCACCCCTCCGGGAGCCCTCAGAGAGGCAGGACAGGGGACATTGGGGACATCGGGGACATTGGCAGTGTCCCAGCCCCTCTGGGTGACGGCCACTCCCCTGCCCTGCTGCCCTGGACCCGCGTCCCTCCTCGGGGGTTTCCGCCAGCCCCACAACGGGGGCTTTGTGGGTGCAGCCCACAATGGTGGCTCTGTGGCGGCATGAGGAGCCCATCCCATCCCCACAGCGAGACCCCAGCATGGAACCTCCCCCAAGAGGCCCCCTCCACATCTAGAACTTTCCAGCAAAAACAACAACAACAAAAAAATAAAATAAAATAAAAATCCCAGAGCGGCATTCAGGGATGGCAGCAGGGCGGGACCCCGCGGGGCTCAGCCCCTCCCAGGTGTGCCCCTCACCTGTTTCCAGAGGAAAGGGTCGCTGGCATTGCGGTGCCAGGCGATGGCGAGGTGCAGGGCGGACAGCAGGACCCCAGCCAGCACCGCCGCCCTCATCCGCACGGGCAGCAGCGTGTAGGTGATGTAGATGAAGAAAACGCTCCACCAAACCCCCTCGGCAGCGCTTCGGGGAGCCACGGCCACCGTGCCCAGCGCCTGCACCCCGGCCAGCAGCCCCAGCACCACGTAGCTCACCACCCACATGTAGTCCTGGGGGAAAGCGCTGCGGCTGCACAGCACCATGAGGAGCAGGAACAGCGCCGTGGCCCCGGCCAGCGCGGCGGCCGCCGGCACGTGGGGGGCACCGGGCAGGCAGAGGAAGAGCAGCATCACCCCGCAAACCAGCACCAGCACTCCCATCAGCACCGTCAGGCTGCTCTGGTTCATCTGGAAGAAGTAGCGCTGGTAAAGCCGCTCCAGTTTGGCCGACTGGAAGCGTTTGGAGCGGAAAACCTGGAGCAGGCGCCGCCAGCACTCGCCCGCCGACGGCCGCCCCCCGCGTCCCGCCGCCGCCTTGGGCGCCTTGGCCTCGCCGTCCTCCAAGCCCGCATCCACGGATTTGAGTCCCAGCTCGCCCGAGGGCCCCTTCTTGCCGTAGTGATCCTCCTGCCAAGTGCAGCGCAGCCCCCGGGGGGGTCCCGCGGCCCGCTCCATCTCAGGGTCCTGCAGGCAGCTCATGTAGCGGGGGCCGCAGAGGCCGCCCCGGGGCCGCGGGCCCTTCTTGCCGTTGCGCTCCCCCCATGCCGTCTTCCTCTCGTCCACCTTGGGCACCAGGATGCCGCTGAACCACGACATGCTGTGGGCACCGAGGAGGGGTCAGGGCCTGGTCCTCCCACCCCGACACCCCAACAGGAGCCCCGGTGTGCGCGGGGGTGCGAAGCCGTGCGAGGAGTGGAGCGTTCTGATGTCCCCACCACCATCCTGGGGATGCAGAGCCCAAATCCCAGCTCTCCCGTGGGCCCTGCGCTGGGTTCCCGGTGCCCCAATGTCCCGGTGCTGGGTGCCCGGTGCACAGCGCTGGGTTCCCGGTGTCGGGTTCCCGTTGTCCCGGTGCCCGGTGCGTGGCCCTGCCGAGGCCGCCCCGAGCCCGCCCTTCCCGGTGCAGCGACCTGCGACAAAGCTGGGACCGACCCGGCCGTCCCGGCCCTGTTTGTCTTGAACGGCGGCCAACGGGTTTTACCGGGCACGGCCGCCCCGGGGCACCGGGAACCAGCCGGGACGTGGCAGCCGGTCCCTGCTCCGGGCGAGCGGCGGCGGAGAACGGCTACCGGGAAGGGCCGGCCCCGGTGGCGGCGGCGGCGGCGGCCGCCTCCCTCCTCCCCTCCCTCCCTCCCCGCTCCGGGCAGGCTCCGGGGAGCCCCGCCGAGCCCGGCCCGTACACCGGGACCCACCAGCGCCCTCCGGCCGCCGCACCGGCCGCTCCCGCCGCACCGGACCCCCCCGGGGGCCGCACCGCTCCCGCCGCCCGGGGGCCCAGCCTGGTGTCGCCCCCCGCCCTAATCCCAGTTCCAGTTCCCAGTCCCGATCGCGGTCCCGGTGCCGATCCCCGCCGCCGCCCCGATCCACCCCCCCCCAGCCCCTCCCGCCGCTCCCGGTGCGCCCGGGCGGCCCCGCTCACCTCCGCCTCCGGCGCCGCCGGCCGCGGGGCCCCGCGCCCCGCCACGGCCCCGCCGCCGCCGCCCGCTCCTACACGGCGGCCGCGCCGCGTTCCCGCCGCCCCATCTCGCGCCCAGGCCGGGCCCCCGGTGGCGGCGGCGGTGGCGGCCCCGGTCCCGGTCGCGGCCGCGCAGCCCCGGCCCGCCCCGGCCGGTGCCCGCCCCCCCCCCCCCCCCCCCCCCCCCGCCCGGATCCGCTCCCGGGCGCTCCCGGCCGGGCGGCCTTAAAGGCGCAGCGGCGGCGGCGGGAACGGCCCGGTACGGCCCGGAGCGGCGGGGGCGGACGCGCACCCCCGGGGCTGCGCACGGACACACGGACACACGGACACACGCACCGACATGGCGGGGACCCCCGTGTCCGCACAACCCCCGTGAGTGTGTCACTTGCACACCCACCCCGGTGCCCCCAGCACCTTCCCCTTGCACACATCCCGGTGCCCCCTTGCACACGCACTGCACGCCCTGGCACACGCGTGTTGCACGGCCGCGCACGCGAATCCCTTTGCACACCCGCGGCCAGCACACACACCTACACGCACGCATCCCCTTGCACACGCACACACACAAACCCTTACACACACAGATATTGCAGTACACGCCCTCCTTGCGCATTTACACACCCGTGCACATTTACACGCCCTTGCACACTCAGGCAGCGCCGTTATGCACTCCCATATAGACACAGAGATATGTGTGTGCAAACACACGAATCCCCGTGTTCACACACCTGTGCAACCCCTTAGGCACAGCAGGTGTGGGTGCACACACACAGCCCTTGCACACGCAGTTTGCACACGCAGCCCTTACACACACACAGACACTCACACGGCCACGCACCTCCCTCACCCACACCCCACACACTTCACACACTCTGCCTTGCACACACACGTACACCCACCCCTTGCACACTCACCTTTACACATACACAGCCCTTACACACACCGCCCCACCTTCACACACACAGCCCTTGCACACCCCCCGTTATAGCCCCTTTACACACTCACAGCCCCTCTTACACGCGCCCTCACCCTGACCCACTCTTTACACACTCACAGCCCCCCTTGTTTGCACACACCCCGACCCACTCTTTACACACTCACAGCCCCCTTATTCGCACACACACCCTGGCACACCCCTTACACACTCACAGCCCCGTTGTTTGCACACACACCCTGACCCACTCTTTACACACTCACAGGCCCCTTTGTTTGCACACACACCCTGGCACACCCCTTACACACTCACAGCCCCCTTATTTGCACACATGCCCTTACACACTCACAGCCCCCGTTGTTTGCACACACACCCTGACACGTCTCTTGCACACTCACAGCCCCCTTATTTGCACACACACCCTGACACGTCTCTTACACACTCACAGCCCCCTTATTTGCACACACACCCCCCTTGCAGAGCCCCCCATTTCCTCACATCCTCACGCCCACCCTGGCACGGGGGCCCCCTATTCCCGGTAACCCCACTCGTGGCCGTGGCACCGACCCTGCCCTCCCCCCACGGCAGCACCTCCCGTATCCCCCTCTTCCCTTCCCTTCCCTTCCCTTCCCTTCCCTTCCCTTCCCTTCCCTTCCCTTCCCTTCCCTTCCCTTCCCTTCCCTTCCCTTCCCTTCCCTTCCCTCCCCCGCAGCGGCGGCGGCGGCGCGGGGCCCCGGGGAGCGCTGATTAATCATTAATTAGGAGCCGCCGGCGGGGCCGTGTCCCTGCGGCCCCACGCGGAAGTCCCGACGCTCGCGGGGGGGGCGGGTGCGGGGCTCCGTGGGGCTCCCGGTGCAGCCGCGCTCCCGTTCTGCCCCTCCGGGCCGGCGATGCCGCAGCACCGGCACCGGTGTGAGCCCCCCACGGCCCCGCCCGCCCCACGCGGGAGTCCCCGGGGGCGTAACCCCATAGCGGGGGGGATGCTCCGGTGTGGGGGTGGCGGACAGAACCGTGGAAGGGGCGCGGTGACGGCGGGAGCCGTCCCGGCGGGATGCGGGCGGAGGGGCTCCCGCATCCCCGCACGCGCGTGGGCAGGGCTGCGGCGGCCCCCGGGGGGCTCCCGTTGCCCGGTACGGCGCCGCCGGTGCCCGCAGCACTGCGGGTTGTGGGCAGGCTCCGCTCTGCCGGTGCCTCCCGGTGGCTGCCCGGCTGCGGGGGCGCGGAGCGGCCGCCGCGGGGATGGGCGCGGGGGCGGGCGGGCGGGGGCGGGGACGGCCGGGACGCCCCGGCGGCCCCGTGTGATGCGGAGCGCGGCGGTGGCGGCGGCGGCGCGGCCCTTCCCCGCCGCCGAGCGCCGCGGTCCGGTGTGGGGCTGCCCCGCCGGGATCCCCGCGGCTCCTCCGGTGGGCGCCGCCGGGGATGTCCGCCCCGGCGCAGCCTGACGCTTCCGGCTCCTTCCAGGTGAGCACACCGGAGCCTTCCCGGCCGTGGCGGGCCCCGTGCGGCCCGGTTCGGTTCTGCCCGCAGAGCCGGCGGCCGCCGGTGGTGGCTCCGCGGCGGGGCCGAGCCGCCCGGAGCCGCCCGGTGCTCACCGCCCGCTCTCGCCGCAGAGCCCCCGGAGGCTCCCGAAGCGCAAGAGCCGCTTCAAGCGCTCGGACGGCAGCACCTCGTCCGACACCACCTCCAGCATCCTCCGCAGGCAGGTGAGCGGGCCGCCACCGGTACCTACACCGGCACCGGTACCTACACCGGCACCGAGACCGGCACCGGGGCGGGGCAGCCTCGGCAGCCCCGGGTCCGCCGCTGCCGCGGCTCCGCATTAACGCGCGGAGCCGGGGTGGGGAGCGGGGAGCGGCCGAGCGTCTCCCACCCCAACCTCCGCACCGGAGGGAGCTCGGGGGCCGCCTCCGCCCCGCCGCTCCCCCGGGACCGGAGCTGGGCGCCGGCACCGGGCGCCGGTAGCATCGCAACAGCCGCTCCCCGCGGCTAAAAATAGCGAGTGCTGCGTCAGGGCCGGGCCGGCGGCGGGCACCGGCACTGCGGCGCGGGGGGCGGCCCCGGGAAACTGAGGCAGCGGAAGGGGACCGGGCCGGGCGGGGCTGTAGAAGCGGCCGCGGGGCTCCCCCGCCGCTCCCTCAACCGGCGGCACCGGGCCGGCTCCCCGCGCTGCCCGGGAGAGGCACGGAGCTCCCCGCCGCCCCTCCGCCGGTGCTTCGGTTCCTCCGGCCCCGAGCTACGCCCCCTCCCCGGCCGCCGGCGGTGAGCGGGTACCGGGGAGGCTCCGCGGAGGGCGGGGGGTTCCGGTCGGGGCGGCCCTGGGGGCGCAGAGCGGCCGGAGCATCCCGAGTCCCTGGTGGGGCAGCGCCCGCTGTTCCGGTACTCCCCGGTACCCCCGGGGACCCCGCGACCCGGCCCAGCACCCGGCGCGGCCCCTTCAGCACCTCGGAGAGGGCCCGGCTGGGCCCCGCCGTGTGCCCGGTACCGGGGCCCGTTCTCCGTTCCGGTGCCCGGTGCCGGTGTCCGCGGGCGGTGCCGCCGCTGACCGAAGCCCCCGCCCCGCCGAGCGCTGTATCCCCGATATCCCCGGGCCGGCCGTGAGCTGTCCCGGGCCGGTCCCGCCGCTCGGTAACGGGGCGGGCCGGCCCGGTCCCCCGGGACCCGTCGCTGCCCCCCTCACGGGGGCGGGAGGGGGGGGGCGCGGCGTGGGGGGGGCGGGAGCGGCTCCGGCCCCGCCGCAGGGCTCGCCCTGCAGACGGGGCTGCTGCCGGCTCGGGGCAGGACCGGAGCCGCTGCACCGGAGCATGGAGGTACCCACCGGGACCCCCCCGCCACCGCCCCGGAACCCCGAGCAGGCTGCACAGCCCCTCCGCCGCTGCCCCGGGACTCCGCTCTCACCCGGAGCTCTCTTAGCAAACTATCCCCCTCCTCCCGGGGCACCGGGAGCTGCTCCGGTGACCGGTCCGAGTGCACCTCACCGGGACCGCTCCGGTCTCCCGGTTGCCAGCGCAGCCCCCCTCGCTGTCGCCACCGGAGAGGGGCTGGAACCCCCCGCCAGCACCGGGAAGGGGGAACGGCGACCCCCAACAGCACCCACCCACCCAGTCCCCCCACCGGGCTGAGCGGCGGGGGCGGCTCCGTGAGCCCCGGGGGGGCGGTGGGAGGCGGGGGCGGGGAGGGGCGGGGAGGGGCGGCGGCGGCGGCGGAGCGGGCAGGGCCAGCCGGAGCCCGAGCCGCAGCCGGAACCGGAGCCGGTGCCGGTGGAGCGGGGCGGGCGGGGGGGGGGGCTCGGCTCGGCTCGCCCCGTCTATGTCGTTTTCTGACTCCAGCGCTACCTTCCTGCTCAACGAGGTACCGGCTCCGGTACCGGCTCCGGTACCGGGGGTCGCGTGCGCGGGGGGTCGCGGTGGGTTCGGGGGGGAGCTCTGCGCCCCCCGGGGTGGTGATGGCGCACGAGGGGGGGGGAACCGTGCCCGGTGCGGGGCTCATGCCCGGTGCGGGGGGGGCTGTGCCGCCCCCCGGCCCTTTGTTCCTCGCCGCCGCCACCGCTCCCGTCCCCCCCCCCCCAACCCGGTACCACCGGGACCGGGCGGGGAGAGAACCCCGATCCCCACGGCCGGGGGGGCCGCGTTGGGGGGGGGGTCGGGGATGCTGTACCGGGGGGTCGTGCGTGAGGGGGGGCTGGGGATGCTGTACCGGGGGATTCCCTGGGGATAACGGGGGGGTCGCGCTGGGGGGGCAGCCCCGGAACGCTGCGGAGCCACCCTGGGCATGCCGGGGGTGGGTGGGGGATGCTCGGGGCGCGGTGACGATGCTGGGGGGGCCGTGCTGGGGAGGCCATGTTGGGGGGGGCTCTGCTGGGATCCATTTTGCCCGGGGGGGGCTGCAGGGGGGGGGTCCGGGCTCCCCCCGGTGTGAGCGGGGTGGGATGTGCAGGTTAACGGGGAGGGGGTGGGGCTGAGCTCAGCCTGGGGGGCCTCGGGGGGGGCTCAGCCACATTCAGGGACCTATAAATATTTCACCGCAGCTTCTGCGCCTGTTCCCGGCGCAGCGGGCGGTGGGTAAATACCGGAGCGGCGGGGAGGGGGAGCCGGGGGTGCTGGGCTGAGCACCCCAGGGTGGTGGTTTGTGGGGGGGGGACAGGGGTAAGATTCACATCTCAGGGGTAAGATTCACATCTCAGCGTGACAAGGGGCATCTCCCCACCCCTGCGACCCTGCCACCCCCCCAGCGCATGGGGGCTTCACCCCAGGGCAGCTGTGCTGGGTGATGCCACCTGACACAGAGGTGATGCCAGCGCTGGAGGGGGGGCAGCAGGGTCCCCTCCCGAGGTTGGCACGGGGTCCCTCGTTGTGGGGGTCCCCTCGCAGCCCCCCCGGCACTGACCCCGCTCCCCCAGGGCTCGGCGGACTCCTACACCAGCCGCCCTTCCCTGGACTCCGACGTGTCCCTGGAAGAGGACCGTGAGGGCGCCCGGCGCGAGGTGGAGAGCCAGGCTCAGCAGCAGCTCGAGAGGGCCAAGGTACGGATGGGGAGCCAGCCAGGGCACGGCTCGGGGCTGCTGCCGGGGCCCAGGGGTGCTGATCACCCCCAAAACCCCCCCAGCACAAGCCGGTCGCCTTCGCTGTGCGCACCAATGTCAGCTACTGCGGGGCGCTGGATGAGGAGTGCCCGGTGCAGGGAGCCGCCATCAACTTCGAAGCCAAAGATTTCCTGCACATCAAGGAGGTCAGCTGGGGTGCTGAGGGGGTCTGCTCGGGGCCAGGCACCTCCCCTGCCCTCACCTCTGCCCTGTCCTCGCCCAGAAATACAGCAATGATTGGTGGATCGGGCGCCTAGTGAAGGAGGGGGGGGACATCGCCTTCATCCCCAGCCCCCAGCGCCTGGAAGCCATGAGGCTGAAGCAGGAGCAGAAAGCCAGGTAGGGATGGGACCCCCGGCCCCACTCCGGGACCCCCCAACACCCGCTCACACCCCCTCGTTCCCCAGGAGAGCTGGCAATGCCTCGGGCCTCGGCGACAGCGGGAGCCGGCGATCGCCTCCCCCCTCCTTAGGTAAGGGCACAGCTCGGCCCGGGGGAATCGTGGGGGTCCCGAGGGGGTCCCCCCTCCTTAGGTAAGGGCAGATCCCGGCCCAGGGGAATCGTGGGGGTCCCGAGGGGGTCCCCACTTTACTGTCACCAACCTCTGTCTCTTCTCTCCCCAAGCCAAGCAGAAGCAGAAGCAGGTGAGTCCCAGGTGCGGGGGGTGGTGGCTGTGAGGAGAGACCCCCCCTTCCCCCCTTCTTTTCCCTGCTTATGGGGCTGGGGGGGCTCTGGGATGCTCTGGAATGGGCTCGATGCCCCCTCCTGGGCTGGGGGTGGGGACACAGGGCACTGCCACCCCCCGTGTCCCCCTGCAGACGCAGCACATCCCACCCTACGACGTGGTGCCCTCCATGCGGCCCGTGGTGCTGGTGGGGCCCTCGCTGAAGGGATACGAGGTACGGATGGGGGCATGCGGGGTGGTGGCCTGTTGTCCCTTGTCCCCTCCCTGGCCACGGTGCGCCGGCAGAGGGCAGATGGCACGGCCCAGGGTGGTGGCACGGTGCTGAGCGGCTGCCACCTCCCCGCCGGTGCCATCTGCCGCGGCTCACGGCGCCGGCGGCCCCTCGGCAGGTCACCGACATGATGCAGAAAGCGCTCTTCGACTTCCTCAAGCACAGATTCGACGGCAGGTGAGAGCGTCAGCCCACCCTGAACCCCCTCCTGGCACGGCCTGGGCGTCCCCAGGTGCCCACGGTGTCCCTGTGTCCCCTCAGGATCTCCATCACCCACATCACAGCCGACCTGTCCCTGGCCAAGCGCTCCATCCTCAACAACCTGGGCAAGCAGGCGATCCTGGAGCGCTCCACCACCCGCTCCAGCATCGGTGAGGGTTCCGGCTCCCCCTTTTTGGGTGCTGGCACCCCCTCCCAGGGCCAGCCCAGCCTCACACCCCCCCCCGTGTCCCCCCAGCCGAGGTGCAGAGCGAGATCGAGCGAATCTTCGAGCTGGCCAAGTCCCTGCAGCTGGTGGTGCTGGACGCCGACACCATCAACCACCCAGCCCAGCTGGCCAAGACCTCCCTGGCACCCATCATCGTCTACGTCAAGGTGTCCTCCCCCAAGGTGAGGGGGCACCACGGCTCTGGGGGGGGGGGTCCTGGCTGCCCCCCCACGGTGCTGTCACCCCGCTGTCCCCTCCCCAGGTCCTGCAGAGGCTCATCAAGTCCAGGGGGAAGTCGCAGGTGAAGCACCTGAACGTGCAGATGATGGCAGCTGACAAGCTGGTGCAGTGTCCCCCGGTATGAGCCACCGTCCCCCAACCTTGGGGATGCCAAGGGGGGACCCCCAAACCCTCCCTGAGCCCTCTCACTGCCCCCCCCAGGAGCTCTTTGATGTGATCCTGGATGAGAACCAGCTGGAGGATGCCTGTGAGCACCTGGCCGAGTACCTGGAGGTTTATTGGCGTGCCACGCATCACCCACCACACGCCTCCCACGCTGTGCCCTCGCCCACCGGCCTGCCAGGCCTGCAGGTAACCCCATGGCACCCCCCTGGCAGCTGGGGGCACACACAGCCCCCCACAGTGTCCCCATGGGGACTCAGTATTGGGGTGCTGAGGCCTCACAGCCCCCCACATTGTCACCATGGCCCCCCACATTCTCCCCACTGGAAATGGGGGGACACACAGCCCCCCACACTGTCCCCACAGCCCCCCACACTGTCCCCACGGCACCCTACGTGCACCTCACTGGCCACTGGCACCCTGGGGAGGGCATGGGGGGCACACACAGCCCCCCACATTGTCCCCATGGGGACTCAGTATGGGGGTGCTGAGGCCTCACAGCCCCCCACATTGTCCCCACAGCCCCCTACATTCTCCCCACTGGAAATGGGGGGACACAGAGACCCCCATACTGTCCCCATGGGGACTCAGCATAGGGGTGCTGGGGACACAGAGCCCCCACACTGTCACCATGCCACCCTCCCTGCTCCCCACTGGAACTGGGGGGACACACAGCCCCCCCCATCCCCACTGCTCCCTATGGACAGTTGGCACAGGGCTCCAAAGATGGGGTGGGGGGCACACACAGCCCCTTCCCTGCTTCCCATGGACACCCAGCCCAGGGTGCCAGGCCTGGGGAGGGCACAGAGTTCCCATGGACACCCAGCCCAGGGTGCCAGGGCAGAGGGGGCACAGAGCCCATTCTGTGCTTCCCATGGACACCCAGCCCAGGGTGCCAGGGCAGAGGGGGCACAGAGCCCATTCTGTGCTTCCCATGGACACCCAGCCCAGGGTGCCAGGGCAGAGGGGGCACAGAGCCCATTCTGTGCTTCCCATGGACACCCAGCACAGGGTGCCAGGGCCTGGGGAGGCACAGAACCCATTCCCTGCTTCCCACAGGGAACCTGCCCACGGTGCCAGGGCACAGGGGGCACAGAATCCATTCCGTGCTTCCCCACGGGGATCCTGCCCACGGTGCCAGGATCAGGGTCGGGGGGGGGAACCCAGCCCAGGGTGCCAGGGCAGGAGGGCACACACAGCCCCCAGCTCTGCACCCCCTGCCCGCAGAGCCAGCAGCTGCTGGGCGAGCGGGGCGAGCACTCCCCGCTGGAGCACGACAGCCTGATGCCGTCGGACGAGGCCGGGGACACCTCGCCCCAGCCTTGGGGGGGAGCCACGTCCCAGCGCAGCTCCCGGCACCTGGAGGAGGAAGAGGAGTACGGGGACCCCTACCCGGAGCTGTACCAGCCCCACCGGCACCACCACCACCACCACGGCAGCGGCCCCGGCACGCCGGAGCGCGCGGGCGAGCGCAACCACGACAGGAACTGGCAGCGCAGCCGGCCCTGGGCCAAGGACAGCTATTAGGGCTGGGATAAGGGTGGGGGGCACGGCTGGGAACCGGCCCCACCCCCCCCCCCGCCCCCCCAAACCCCGGGCGTGCTCCCCGCCTCGCCCCAGCCCCGCGCTGGGGGTGCTCAGACAATCGAACTCGGCACCGGCAGCTTCCTCTGGCCCGGCCCCACCCCGGGCGTGATTTCAGCCATAAGCACAGCGAGGTTGGGGGGGGGGTCAGGATGCCCTGGGGAGTCCCCGAGGAAGTTTTGGGGAGCCTGGGGACAGACACACGCCTTGGCCGTGCCTCAGCGTCCTCCCCCCTACCCATCACAGGTCGGCTCATTCTCCGCAGGGCAGCTGCCACGGACAGTGGGTGCCCCTTCCCCCGATAAAGAGGGGAGGGGGCGGTTGTAGCAGCATCCCCCAGCCCGCCCAGAGCCGAGGAAGGAAGGGAAGGTGCCTGCTCACCCCCCCCCCCCACGGGACCTGGCCTGCCCCCTCCCCACCCCTGCATGGGACCCCCGGGAGGAGTGGCTCTCACCGCTCTGCACCGATTCCCGCCCCCCCCCCCCCGGCCCCGGTGACCGCGGCCACCCCGGCCCCGCCCTCAGCATGGGGAGGGTCCCGGGGGGGCTGCCCGGCCTCTGGGGGCTGCTCCACCACGCTTGCACCACCCACTGCCCTGTCCCCATTGTCCCCATGCTGTCACCGCACGTCACCACAGTCCTGTAAATACGGCGCCCACCGCCCTCGAATGGGGGGTCCTGGTGTGGGCTGAGCCCCCCCCTCCCCCCCCGCGGCCATTATAGGGGGGGAAATGGGGTGGGGGCCACAGATTTGTTATAATTTCTTTTGTAGAAAGCACTGATTTCCCTGTAATTGGTTTCAGAAACACACACGAGTGCTCAGAGCTGCCTGGTGTCCGTGTCTGTGGAGGGGAATGTGGGGGAAGCTGCTTTGGGGAGGAGGGGGGGGTGCTGAGTACCTCCAAACGCTCCTTTAGGGCACTGCTGCCTTCTGTCCCCATGGGAGGTGGCACCCAGGGGCTGGCAGTGCCACCCAGGGAAGGGAGAGGATGAGGAGGTGACACCGGTAACGCCGCTGCCGGTTTATTCCTGCAGCCTGGAGCTTCAGCTACAAAAAAAAAAACAAAAAAATAAACCCCAAAAGCCCAAAGGATGAGGTGCAGACAGCTCCCAGGACAGCCAGAAAAACCCAGCCCCACCCTGGCAGCAGGGAGGGAGCGGCCCCCAAACAGCCTCCAGCAGCTCCTCTGATCCGTGGGGAAACTGGGGAGGGCACTGGGAGAACAGGGGGGACAATTTGGGATAACCCCAACCCCAATCTCTGCTCGTGGGCAGTCCTGGGGTTGCACAAGGAGCTGGGAAAAAACAACAGCCAGAGCAGTCCTGGCAGCCCTGCTGGTCCTGCTGTCCCCAGAGGGGTGGCAAAGGGACCCCTCAGGCAAAGATGGTCTCCTCCCGCCGCTTCTTGGTGAGGATGGTGCCAGGCTTGTGCTGGGCATCGGGGTGGTTTGCCAGCTCTGGGGGGCACGAGGACACGGGGCTCTCCAGGATGGCCTGTTTGAGGTCGTAGAACACCGTGGAGTCCTCCTTGGTGAGGAAGGTGATGGCCACGCCGCTCTTCCCCGCTCGGCCCGTCCGCCCGATGCGGTGGATGTAATCTGGGAGATGGGAAACGAAGGGTTAAGTGTGGGCAGTGCCAGGGCTGGGCACTCCCTGCAGCATCCCCTGCACTCCCAGTGCCAGGGTTGGGCACCCCACAGACCCCTCAGTGTGGCAGCACTGGGGTTGGGCACCCCACAAGTGCCAGAACCAGGGCCAAGTACCACCCACACCACCAGTACCCAGGCTGGGCACCTACAATGCCCCCAGTACCAGGACCAGACAGCCCCTGGACTCCCAGTACCAGGGCTGGGCACCCCCTCCATCCCAAAAAACAGGGCTGGGCACCCCCCATAACCTCAGCACTGGGGCTGGGCACTCCCTCCATCACAAGAACCAGGGCTGGGACCTCTGCAACCCAAGAACCAGGGCTGGGCACCCCCCACACCCTCAGCACTGGGGCTGGGCACCCCCCACACCCTCAGCACCAGGGCTGGGCATCCCCCACACCCTCAGCACTGGGGCTGGGCACCCCCCACACCCTCAGCACCAGCGATGAGCACCTCTGCAACACAAGAACCAGGGCTGGGCACCCCCCACACCCTCAGTGTTGGTGCTGGGCATCCCCCACACCCTCAGCACTGGGGCTGGGCACTCCCTCCATCACAAGAACCAGGGCTGGGCACCTCTGCAACCCAAGAATCAGGGCTGGGCACCCCCCACACCCTCAGCACTGGGGCTGGGCACCCCCCACACCCTCAGCACCAGGGTTGGGCACTCCCTCCATCACAAGAACCAGGGCTGGGCACCCCCCACACCCTCAGCACCAGGGCTGGGCATCCCCTACACCCTCAGCACTGGGGCTGGGCACTCCCTCCATCACAGGAACCAGGGCTGGGACCTCTGCAACCCAAGAACCAGGGCTGGGCACCCCCCACACCCTCAGCACCAGCGATGGGCACCTCTGCAACCCAAGAACCAGGCCTGGGCACTCCCCACACCCTCAGCACTGGGGCTGGGCACCCCCCACACCCTCAGCACTGGGGCTGGGCATCCCCCACACCCTCAGCACTGGGGCTGGGCACCCCCCACACCCTCAGCACTGGGGCTGGGCACCCCCCACACCCTCAGCACCAGCGATGGGCACCTCTGCAACCCAAGAACCAGGCCTGGGCACTCCCCACACCCTCAGCACTGGGGCTGGGCACCGCTCCATCCCAAGAACCAGGCCTGGGCACCTCTGCACCCCCCTTAGTGAGGGCAGTACCAGGGCCAGGCACCCCCCTGCACACCCAGCACCAGCCTCTTCAGTGTGGCAGCACCAGGGCTGAGCAACCCCCCAGAGCCCTCCAGTGTGGGCACAGCCCCCCCAGTGCCCCCCAAGCCTCACCCTCGATGTTCTTGGCCATGTCGTAGTTGACCACCATGGAGACGTCGTGGATGTCGATGCCACGTCCGGCCACGTCCGTGGCCACCAGGATGTCCTTGGCTCCAGCCTTGAGGTTGGAGAGGGCGAATTCTCTCTGCTCCTGGCCCTTGCCACCGTGCAGGGTGCAGGCATTGTACTGTGGGAATTCACAGGGGGGTGAATGGGGGGCACATCCCTGGCACAGATGTATTTGATAAAAAGCCTTTGCTTATTAGGATTTTCCCTCCTGAGAAGCTGAAAGGCCTCAGGAACAAAATGGAAACATTGATTATCTGCTGCTGTGGGATGCAAAAGGTGCATCTGTGATTGGGCTCATAGAGTTGTTTCTAATTAATGGCCAATCACAGTCAATGATTATCTGCTGCTGTTCAGACCCCTCCAAACACCACCACGTTTGGTGACCCCAAGTGATGAAAAATTCCACACATCCCCACGTGGGGATGAGGGGGACAGGGCTCAGGGTGACCCCCTGTCATGGATAGATTTGATGAAAAATCCTTTCCTTAGAATTTCTCCTCCTGAGAAGCTGAAAAGCCTCAGGAACAAAATGGAAACAATGATTATCTGCTGCTGTGGGATGCAACAGGGGAATCTGTGATTGGGCTCATGTGGTTGTTTGTAATTAATGGCCAATCACAGTCAGCTGGCTTGGACTCTCTGTCTGAGACACAAAGCTTTGTTATCATTCTTTTTCTATTCTTAGCCAGCCTTCTGATGAAATCATTTCTTCTATTCTTTTAGCATAGTTTTAATATAATATATATGATAAAATAATAAATCAAGCCTTCTGAAACATGGAGTCAGATCCTCGTCTCTTCCCTCATCCTGAGACCCCTCTGAACACCACCACGTTTGGTGACCCTAAGTGATGAAAAATTCCACACATCCCCACGTGGGGATGAGGGGGACAGGGCTCAGGGTGACCCCCTGTCATGGATATATTTGATGAAAAATCCTTTCCTTAGAATTTCTCCTCCTGAGAAGCTTAGAGGCCTCAGGAACAAAATTTAAACATTGATTATCTGCTGTGGGATGCAACAGGTGCATCTGTGATTGGTCTCACAGAGTTGTTTCTAATTAATGGCCAATCACAATCAGCTGGCTCGGACTCTGTCTGAGACACAAACCTTTGTTATCATTCCTTCTTTTTCTATTCTTAGAAATAGAAATTCTTAGGAATAGAATTATTTCATCTTCTGATGAAATCATTTCTTCTATTCTTTTAGCATAGTTTTAATATAATATATGATAAAATAATAAATCAAGCCTTCTGAAACATGGAGTCAGATCCTTGTCTCTTCCCTCATCCTGAGACCCCTCTGAACACCACCATGTTTGGTGACCCCAAGTGGTGAAAAACTCCACACATCCCCACGTGGGGATGAGGGGGACAGGGCTCAGGGTGACCCCTTCCCAGCCCAGCCTCACCCCCATCTTCTCCAGGGACTTGGCCAGCACATCACAGCCCTTCTTCTGGTTGACGAAGATGATGATGGGCGGGTCGAAGCCCTGCTCCAGGATGGCCAACAGCTTCTTCCTGTAAGAGCACAAAGAGGAGGAGGAGGAGACAGTTGGGCAAAAGAGATGCTGAAGGCTCAGGCCACCCCTAAATCCCTGCTCCTCACCTTTTCTCAGACTCAGACATGAGGAACACCTTCTGCTCCACCCTCTCGTGGGGTTTGCCAGCAGAGCCGATGTAAACCACGGCCGGGCGCCGCAGGTAACTGCGGGCCAGGCGCTCCACGGCCGGGGGCATGGTGGCTGTGAACATGACAGTCTGCAAGGCAAGGGCACAGGGACAGCCTGTCAGGGGCCAGTGTGCCCCCAGAGAGGAAGGAATGGTCCTGGTGGGGCAGGGAACATCTCCTCAAGGAGCAGGAACATCTCCTCAAGGAGCAGGAACATCCCCAGTGAGGAAGGAATGGTCCTGGTGGGGCAGGGAACATCTCCTCAAGGAGCAGGAACAACCCCAGAGAGGAAGGAATGGTCCTGGTGGGGCAGGGAACATCTCCTCAAGGAGCAGGAACATCTCCTCAAGGAGCAGGAACATCCCCAGTGAGGAAGGAATGCTCCTGGTGGGGCAGGGAACATCCCCAGTGAGGAAGGAATGGTCCTGGTGGGGCAGGGAACATCTCCTCAAGGAGCAGGAACATCTCCTCAAGGAGCAGGAACATCTCCTCAAGGAGCAGGAACAGCCCCAGTGAGGAAGGAATGGTCCTGGTGGGGCAGGGAACATCTCCTCAAGGAGCAGGAACATCCCCAGTGAGGAAGGAATGCTCCTGGTGGGGCAGGGAACATCTCCTCAAGGAGCAGGAACATCCCCAGTGAGGAAGGAATGGTCCTGGTGGGGCAGGGAACATCTCCTCAAGGAGCAGGAACATCCCCAGTGAGGAAGGAATGGTCCTGGTGGGGCAGGGAACATCTCCTCAAGGAGCAGGAACATCCCCAGTGAGGAAGGAATGGTCCTGGTGGGGCAGGGAACATCCCCAGTGAGGAAGGAATGGTCCTGGTGGGGCAGGGAACATCTCCAGTGAGGAAGGAATGGTCCTGGTGGGGCAGGGAACATCCCCAGTGAGGAAGGAATGGTCCTGGTGGGGCAGGGAACATCTCCTCAAGAAGCAGGAACATCTCCTCAAGGAGCAGGAACATCCCCAGTGAGGAAGGAATGGTCCTGGTGGGGCAGGGAACATCCCCAGTGAGGAAGGAATGGTGCTGGTGGGGCAGGGAACATCTCCTCAAGAAGCAGGAACATCTCCTCAAGGAGCAGGAACATCCCCAGTGAGGAAGGAATGGTCCTGGTGGGGCAGGGAACATCCCCAGTGAGGAAGGAATGGTGCTGGTGGGGCAGGGAACATCTCCTCAAGGAGCAGGAACATCTCCTCAAGGAGCAGGAACATCCCCAGTGAGGAAGGAATGGTCCTGGTGGGGCAGGGAACATCTCCTCAAGGAGCAGGAACATCTCCTCAAGGAGCAGGAACATCCCCAGTGAGGAAGGAATGGTCCTGGTGGGGCAGGGAACATCCCCAGTGAGGAAGGAATGGTCCTGGTGGGGCAGGGAACATCTCCTCAAGGAGCAGGAACATCTCCTCAAGGAGCAGGAACATCCCCAGTGAGGAAGGAATGGTGCTGGTGGGGCAGGGAACATCCCCAGTGAGGAAGGAATGGTCCTGGTGGGGCAGGGAACATCTCCTCAAGGAGCAGGAACATCTCCTCAAGGAGCAGGAACATCCCCAGTGAGGAAGGAATGGTCCTGGTGGGGCAGGGAACATCTCCTCAAGGAGCAGGAACATCCCCCAGTGAAGCAGGAATGACCCCAGAGGGGCAGGATTGTCCCTCATGGAGCAGAACTGACCCCACAGGGAAAAAATGTCCCCTTGTAGTGCAGGAATGTCCCCTCATGGGGCAGGAACATCCACTGTGGGGCAGGAATGTGCTCCCATGGAGCAGGAACATCCCCCATGGAGCAGGAATGATCCCAGTGGGGCAGGATTGTCCCTTATGGAGCAGAACTGTCCCCACAGGGCAAAAAGGTCCCCTTGTGGGGCAGGAATGTCCCCCATGGAGCAGAACTGTCCCCACAGGGCAAAAAGGTCCCCTTGTGGGGCAGGAATGTCCCCTCATGGGGCAGGAACATCCACTGTGAGGCAAGAACATTCGTCCACAGAGCAGAAACGTGACTCCCATCCCCCCAACCCCTTCCCCAAACCCCCAAATTCTCCCTCCCACCCACCACAGGAACCCTCCTAGACCCCCTTTACCCACCACCCACCTGTCTGTACTTGTGCTTCCCGGACTCAAAATTGGCCAACATCTTCTCGGGGTCCTCAGCCTCGTCGGTGTCAGGTTTCTGGTTGGTGACAGGCATGTGCTCCAGGATCTTCTGCACGTCAGGCTCGAAGCCCATGTCGATCATGCGGTCGGCCTCGTCCAGCACCACGTAGGTGCAGCGGCTCAGCACCAGGTACCGGTTCTCCAGCACGTCAATGAGCCGGCCCGGGGTGGCAATGACAATCTGGGGGGACAGGAGGGTTGGTGGGAGAAGCTCAAGGCTCAGATGAACCCCCCCTGAGACACCCCAACTTGTCAGGAAGTTCCTCTGGTTGCCCTAGAAGCAGAGAGCTTCCAGGTCTAAGAAGATCTTGGCTCTGTGTGTCTGTGACAAGGAAGGTGATTCCATGGAGCAGGAACATCCCTCAATGAAGTAGGAATGAACCCACAAAGACACCTCTGTGTGTCTTTAACTCTGTGTTTTCTGTGGGTTAAAAAAGTTGTTTTTAACGATTTTATTTTTTTAAAAACGATTTTGAAAAGTAAACTGGGAGTAGGAGAGGGATTAGGATTATTTTCCTGTCATTTTAGCTCCATTAATTATCCCATCATAAAGGCAAACAAGCACCCATGGAAACAATTATCAATTTTGTGTGAGGAGTTACAAACTACAAGAGTTTGAATAGAATGGTAGTGAATTTCTCACAGGTTGAAAATGTTGAATTTTGGGGTTTTTAGAATGGGGGTTCAGGAGGCAAGATGGAGGCTTGTCCAGTCTTTCTCCTTCTTCTTCTTGGCCTCCATCTTCTGCTGTGATGGTGACACTTTTGGGTTGGTTTAGAGTAGAGACAAACTGTCTAACACAGGTGATAGGATTGGAAAATTATAGTAAATAATGGCTTTAGTATAAAAAGATAACACCACCCCAAGGTGTTGTGTGCCATTGTTCCAGATTGCAAGGCAAGATGTGTTCTATTACCATCTGTGTGGCAGCTGTCTTTTGTCAGTGGGCAGTTTCTCCTTATCTCTTCCACAATCACTCCTCCCTCTGGGGGGACATCTGCTGATAACAGCTATTGAATGTCACTGCATGGCTGATAAGAACTGCAGCATCTCATTGGGAGATGTGAGCCCAGAGGGAGGAGCCAAACATTCCTGCCTGGATACAATCTGAGATTTCAAACATTCCTACCTGGATACAATCTGAGATTTCAAACATTCCTACCTGGATACAATCTGAGATTTCAAACATTCCTACCTGGACACAGTCTGGGATTTCAAACATTCCTACCTGGATACAATCTGAGATTTCAAACATTCCTGCCTGGATACAATCTGAGATTTCAAACATTCCTACCTGGACACAGTCTGAGATTTCAAACATTCCTACCTGGATACAATCTGAGATTTCAAACATTCCTACCCGGACACAGTCTGGGATTTCAAACATTCCTACCCGGATACAATCTGGGATTTCAAACATTCCTACCCGGATACAATCTGGGATTTCAAACATTCCTACCCGGATACAATCTGGGATTTCAAACATTCCTGCTTGGATACAATCTGAGATTTCAAACATTCCTACCTGGATACAATCTGAGATTTCAAACATTCCTACCTGGATACAATCTGAGATTTCAAACATTCCTACCTGGATACAATCTGAGATTTCAAACATTCCTACCCGCATATAATCTGGAGGTTCTGGAATACCAGCACTGCTTCTCCACTGGATTTCCCAGAGGAGCAGCAGCTGCCTCTTCTTCCTCATTCTTGTTCTTCCATTCAGAGGAAGACTCCACCCTTTCCTACAGGATCCCTGCTCCAGCAGAACCACCCCTGACACTGCAGGAGGGCTGAGCCACAATTCCAACTGGACTGATACCAACATCCTGACCCACAGGGTGCCAGGTTGGGTTCTGACTCTCAGTGTTGTTCCAGTGTACTGCATTGTTTATTTCATCCTTTTATTTTCTTCCCTATTAAAGAACTGTTATTCCCTGCTCCCATATTTTTTGCCTGAGAGCCCCTTAATTTAAAATTTGTAGTAATTCAGAAGGAGGAGGTTTACATTTTCCATTTCAGAGGTGGCTCCTGCCTTCCTTAGCACACACCTGTCTTTCCAAACCAATAAAAACTGTTATTCCTGCTCCCGTATTTTTTGCCTGAGAGCCTCCTAATTTCAAATTTATAGCAATTTGGAGGGGTGGGAGGTTTACATTCTCCATTTCAGGGGAGGCTCCTGCCTTCCTTAGCACACACCTGTCTTTCCAAACCAATAAAAACTGTTATTCCTGCTCCCGTATTTTTTGCCTGAGAGTCCTTAATTTCAAATTTACAACAATTCAGAGGGGAGGGAGTTTACGTTTTCCATTCCAGGGCAGGCTCCTGCCTTCCTTAGCATACACCTGTCTTTCCAAACCAAGCCAGCCATGAACCGACGTGCTGGACAGATCTCAGCAGGTCGGAGAAAGAATGTTAAAGATCACAAAAAATAAACAACTTTGAAAAGGAAAGCCAAGGAACCCTGGCTTCTTCTTCTTCACTCTCAGGGTTGGGAAAAAGAGATTTTCCAACACCTGGGGGTCATCTCAACACCAGAGACCCCTGAGCACTGACCTCGCAGCCCATGCGGAGCCGGAAGCCCTGGTCCTCGCGGGAGATGCCGCCGATCACGGCCACGGTGCGGATGCCCAGGGGTTTCCCAAATTTGATGGTTTCCTCCTCAATCTGCTGGGCCAGCTCACGGGTGGGGGCCAGGATGATGGCGTAGGGTCCCTGGTCTGATTCCTCGATGCTGCAGGATGGCAGGAGATGGTTGTGTCACTCACAGTGCCACGTGTGTGCCCTCCAGCGTCGCCCCATGCCATCCACCATGTCACCCTGTAACCGTGCCTCAATCCCCTGACAGTGTCACCCTGTCACCCCATCCTGTCACCTCCACAGTCCTGACCCCTCTGCAGTGTCACCCTGTCACCTCCACAGTGCCACCCTGTCCTGACCCCTCTGCAGTGTCACCCCACTATGTCACACTGTAACCCTGCCTCAATCCTCTGACAGTGTCACCCTGTCACCCCATCCTGTCACCTCCACCGTGTCATCCCATCCTGACACCTGTGCAGTGTCCCTTTGCCACTCTCCCATCGCACAGGCAGTGTCACCCTGTCAGTCCCCCTGCCACTCCCCCTGTCCCACAGGCAGTGTCCCCCTTCTACTCCTCCCCCTGTCCCATAGGCAGTGTCCCCTTGCCACTCCTCCTGTCCCCTTGCCACTCCTCCTGTCCCACAGGCAGTGTCACCCTGCCACTCCCCCTGTCCCACGGGCAGTGTCCCCCTTCTACTCCTCCCCCTGTCCCACAGGCAGTGTCCCCCTTCTACTCCTCCCCCTGTCCCACAGGCAGTGTCCCCCTTCTACTCCTCCCCCTGTCCCATAGGCAGTGTCCCCTTGCCACTCCTCCTGTCCCACGGGCAGTGTCCCCTTGCCACTCCCCCTGTCCCACAGGCAGTGTCCCTGTCCCTGCCACTCCCCTCCATCCCAGGGGCAGTGTCCCTGTCCCCACCGGTCGATTTTGGGCAGGGTGGTGATCCACACGAGCAGGGGGATCAGGAACGCTGCCGTTTTGCCGCTGCCGGTCTCGGCCACGCCGATGATGTCGCGGTTCTGCAGCCCGATGGGGATGGCCTGGCGCTGGATCGGGGTCGGCTCCTGCCGGGGGGAGCAGGTTGGGAGCAGAACTTCCCCTGTTCCCCCTCTCCAAACCCCCCTGCCCGCCCCTTTTTCCCCCTCCCTCCCTCCCCAGCTCCCCCTCACCTTGTATCCACACTTGTCAATGACCTCCAGGATGTGGGGGGGCAGGGAGGAGTCCTTCCAGGAGCGGATGGGATTTGGGATCTTGCCCCCCTTGGTGGTGATGCTGTAATCCTCACGGAAGATGCGCCAGTCCCTGTCTGTCATCTCATCCAGCTTCTTCTGGGACCAGTGCCGGTCATCCCAGCGCTGCTTGGCCTCCTTCTTGCGCAGCTTCCGCAGCCGCGCCCTGCCCAGGGAGGGAAGGGGTGGGGAGAGGGAAAAGGGGATGGGGGAAAGGGAGAGGGAAAGGGGAGGGGGAAAGAGAATGAGGGAAAGGGAGAGGGAAAGGGAATGGGGAAAGGGAGAGGAAAAGGGAAATGAGAGAAAAGGGAATGGGGGAAAGGGATGAGGAAAAAGGAGAGGGATGGGGAAAAGGGGAATGGGGAAAGGGAGAGGGGAAAGGGAATGGGGAAAGGGAGAGGGAAAGGGGAGAGGGAAAAGAGAATGAGGGAAAGGGATGAGGAAAAGGGAATGGGGAAAGGGAGAGGGAAAGGGAAATGAGAGAAAAGGGAATGGGGGAAAGGGATGAGGAAAAGGGAGAGGGATGGGGAAAAGGGGAATGGGGAAAGGGGAGAGGGAAAAAGGGAATGGGGGAAAGGGAGAGGGATGGGGAAAAGGGGAATAGGGAAAGGGATGAGGGATGGGGAAAAGGCGAGAGGGAAAGGGGAATGAGGGGAAAAGGAAATGGGGGAAGGGGAGAGGGAAAAAGGGAATGGGGGAAAGGGGGATGGGGAAAAGGCGAGAGGGAAAGGGGAATGAGGGGAAAAGGAAATGGGGGAAGGGGAGAGGGAAAAGGGAATGGGGGAAGGAATAAGGGATGGGGAAAAGAGAATGGGCAAAAGGGGAGAGGGAAAAGGGAATGAGGGAAAGGGATGGGAAAAGGGAGAGGGAAAGGGGAGAGGGATGGGGAAAGGAGGATGGGGAAAGGGAGATGGGAAAAGGAAATGGGGGAAAGGGATGAGGGAAAGGGAGAGGGATGGGGAAAGGGGGATAGGGAAAGGGAGAGGGATGGGGGAAAGGGAAAGGGAGAGGGAAAAGGGATGGGGAAAAGGCGAGAGGGAAAGGCGAATGAGGAAAAAGGGAACGGGGAAGGAGAATGGGGAAAAGGGGATAGGGAAAGGGATGGAGAAAGGGAGAGGAATGGGGAAAGGGAAAAGGGAATGGGGGAAAGGGGAGAGGGAAAAGGGAATGGGGGAAAGGGAATGAGGGAAAGGGATGAGGAAAAGGGAGAGGGATGGGAAAAAGGGAATGGGGGATAGGGAAAGAGAGAGGGAAAAGGGAATGGGGGAAAGGGAGAGGGAAAGGGGAGAGGAAAAAGGGAATGGGAGAAAGGGATGGGAAAAGGGAAAGGGGAGAGGGGAGAGGGAAAAGGAAATGGGGGAAAGGGAGAGGGAAAGGGAGATGGAGAAAAGGGGGAGTGAAACGGGAATGGGGAAAAGGGAATGGAGAAAGGGGGATGAGGGAAAAGGGAATGGGGAAAGTGGGATAGGAAAAGGAGAATAAAGGAAAAGGAAATGGGTGAGGGAAGCACAATAGGAGAAATGGAGATGAGGACAGGCAGATGAGGGAGGGGGATGAAGGAAGGGAATGAGGGCAGGGCAAGGAAAGGAAAAACAAAAGGGAGTGAGGAAGGTGAGGAAGGGGAAGGAGAAAGTGGATAAGGCTCACCCTGTGCCTCTAGAACTCTTCTGCCAATTACCTGCAGGACCTGCTGCAGCCCAGCTCCACATCCCAACCAAGCTAAGCCAGCCATGACCCCACACACCCCTCAGCACCCTCCCAGCTTCCCCAAAACCTCACTCCTCCTGCTCCTTCTCCTCCAGCGTCCTCCTCTTCTCCATCAGGTCCCCGTAGAAGCGCGACTGCTCCCGTTTCTGCTGCTTCAGGTCGATGCCGGCGATGAAGCCACGGCCCAGCAGCTGCACCTGGTGCCTCTCCTTGTACCTGGAGCAGAGTGGGAGCATCAGGAGCAGGCCTTGCACCCCACAGGGACACCCCCAGCCCTCGGGGCACCCCAGCACTCACAGGGGGTTGTAGTCAATGGAGGTGTCCTCCGATGCATCCCACTCGAACACAAACTTGCGGTCGTTGAGGTGCCGCGTGCGCCGCCGCTTCTTCACCCCGCCCAGGTACCGCTCCTGCGGGACCCCAGGCTCAGTGGGACCCCCCATCTTCCCCCCAGCCCCCCCCAGAGCAGCCCCCATCCCCACCTTGATGGCGTGGAGCTCTTTGCTCTTGTCCTTCTCCTCCCGGATCTTCTGCCTGCCCTCCTCGTCCTCAGTGCCGTTGGTTTCCCGCTCCATGCGCTCGCGGCGCTCCCGGCGCTCGCGCTCCTGGGGGTCTTCTGGGGAGCAGGGGAAGGGGCTCAGAGCCAGCACCCACCCCCAGGGCTGGGTGAAGGGCTCCAGGGATGAGTCCTTACCCAGCATCTTCCTGCCCATCTCCTGGAATTGTTTCCTCTTCTTCCTCTCCTCCTCCAGCAGCCGCTGCCGCTCCTCCACCTCCTGCTGCCGCCGCCGCAGGGCCTCGGCCTCCCTCTCTGCCTTGGACAGGAACTTGGGCTGGGATGGGAGAGAGGAAATGTCACACCGGGCCTGCCTGCCACCCCCTGGGCTGCTGGGGGTCCCCTCAGCCTTCTCTGATCCTTCCTGGGGCCCCCAGGCCTCCCCTTTCCCTCTTGTCCCTCTCTGGATCCCTCAGACCTCTCCACTCCCTGCAGAGCTCTCTCTGCTCCATCCCTGTGTCCCCTCCCTCCCCTCTGTGCCCCTCACCTTTCCCCCTTCCCTCCCAAGGTCCTTCTGCTCCCTCCTGGGGGTCCACCAGGCCTCCCCTGTCTCCACAGCCCCCCATGTGCCTCCCCTGCTCCATCCCACGATCCCTCCCGGTGTCCCCTGGCACTCCCTGCTTCCTTCTGGGCTCCCTCTGCATCCCCAAGTTTCTCAGCCCTCCCTGTCCCCTCCTGGGGTCCCCCATAAACATCCAGCAGAGGGAAGAGGCTCCTGTTCCTTCTCCCACCTTGGCTTCTGCCTCCTCTTCTGCCTTCTTCTTTGCCAGCAGCTCCTCCAAGGACAGCGGCTGTGCCTGCAAATGAGGTCAGATGTCAGTACCACTCCTGGGGACCTGGATCCCTTGGAATCACTCCTCAGGGACCTGGATCCCCCTGGAACCACTCCTGGGGACCTGAATCCTTTGGAATCACTCCCCAGGTACCTGGACCCCCCTGGAGCCACTCCCCAGGGACCTGGAGCCACACCCCAGGGATCTAGATCCCCCTGGAACCACTCGTGGGGACCTGAATCCCCTGGATCCCCTCCCCAGGGACCTGAATCCCCCTGGAGCCACTCCTGGGATCCTGAATCCCTTTGGAATCACTCCTGGGGACCTGGATCCCCCTGCAACCACTCTTGGGGACCTGGATCCCCCTGCAACCACTCTTGGGGATCTGGATCCCTTGGAATCACTCCTGGGGACCTGGATCCCCCTGCAACCACTCCCCAGTGACCTGGATCCCTTGGAATCACTCCTGGGGACTTGAATCCCCTGGAACTACTCCCCAAGGATCTGGAGCCCCTTCCATCCAAGCCCCATCCGCCCCCTCCTCACCTTCTCCTTCTTCAGGGCATTTTCCTCCTCTTCCTCTGCTTTCCGTGCCTCCCGATCCTTCCGAGACTTGGAGTCCTTCCCCCTGCCCGGGGACAAACTTCCAAGGGAAACAGCACCAGGAATAAGACACCAAGCACAGCCCTGGGGGGATCCCAAACCTCCAGGGGATTTAGGGGAGAGCAGGAACCCCCCCCAAAGAAGTGACAGGACCCACCTGGACCGCTTACGGTCCTTGTCCCTCCGGTGCCCATCCTTGTCCCTGTCCCGCTCCTTCTTGCTGCGCTCCCGGTCCCGCTCCTTGTGCCGCCGGTCCCTGTGGGACAGGGGGGTCACAGCCCCACAGGGGGGTCACAGCCCCACAGGGGGGTCACAGCATGGCCCCACAGGGGGGTCACAGCATGGCCCCACAGCCCTCACCCACCCTCTGCAGTGGTTTTGGTTTGTCAGCTTGAGATTTGGATGGTTTTGAGATTTCCTGTGGTGGGCTCAATGCTGCCCAATCCCCAGGGCACTCAATTCCTGCTGTGGGGCAGGGTGAGGAAAAAGGCAGAGCAGGCTCAAAATTTTAAAAAGGAGCCTCTTTAAATCCTCTTTAAAACAAATAAATACAGTTAATAAGTTTTTCTTTATATCCTCTTTAAAATAGATAAACACTGTTAATAATTTTTCTTTATATCCTTTAAAAGAGGGTATAAAGAAAAACTTAGTAACTAAAATAAAGAGTATTAAGAATCATAACAAAATCTTTACAATATTTCTTCTCCTCTCACAACTTTTTATTTGCCACTGACAAAGCCATCAAAGCTCTTCCAAACCACAGGGATAAATTTGAGATTTGGTTATTTTGAGATTTCCTGGCCAATGCAGCAGTGAGTGTGGTGGGCTCAGTGCTGCCCAATCCCCAGGGCACTCAATTCCTGCTGTGGGGCAGGGTGAGGAAAAAGGCAGAGCAGGCTCAAAATTTTAAAAAGGAGCCTCTTTATATCCTCTTTAAAATAAATAAATACTGTTAATAAATTGTTCTTTATAATAAATAAATACTGCTAATAATTTTTTCTTTACACTCTCTTTAAAATAAATAAATACTGTTAATAAATGTTTATTTATACCCTCTTTAAAGCAAATGAATACTGTTAACAATTTTTATACCCTTTTAAAAGAGTATAAAGAAAAATATATTAACAGTAATATATTTATTAATATAATAATTTTATACTATATATCATTATACTTATTAATATAATGATATATATTTATGAGTTATCAATACAAAACCTTCACAACACTTCTCCTCCCCTCACAACTTTTTATTTCCCACCGACAAATCCATCAAAGCTCTTCCCAAATCACAGCTGCCTCACCTCTCTGTGGACTTGGAGCGGGACCGCGATCGGGAGCGGCTCCTCCGGCGCTCCCGGGATCGGTGGCGCTTCCGTTCCTTGGCCGGGGGGGAGCCCTTGCGCTCCCGGTCCCGTTCCCGGTCCCGTTCCGGGGAGCGGGAACGTTTCCTCTCCTCCTTCACCGGGGATGCGTCCCGATCCTTCTTGTCCGCCACTTCTCCGGCCATCTGCGGGGAGGGAAACACCGGGAGGGTCAGAGGGGAGACCGGGAGGGAAATTGGGGTGCAGGGAGGGAGAGGGAGGGGTTGTGAGGGAAGAGAGGGACCCCAAGAAGGAGTGGGGAGGGCTGAGAGAGCACTAGGAGGGAATGGGGAGATGTCAAAGGAGCCGGGGAGGGAAAAACGCCAAAAAGAAGCAGGGAGAGCTGGGGGACACCGGGATGAGGGAAAAGGGACCTTCAGGAGGATGGAGAGAGAAAAGGAACCCTCAGGAAGGGGGAGAGAGAAAAGGGACCCTCAGGAAGGGGGAGAGAGAAAAGGGACCCTCAGGAGGGAGAGGGGGACCCGGGGAGAGCGCAAAGGGACCCTCAGGAGGAAGGAGAGAAAAAAGGGACGCTCAGGATGGGGGAGAGAGAAAAGGGACCCTCAGGAGGAAGGAGAGAGAAAAGGGACGCTCAGGATGGGGGAGAGAGAAAAGGGACCCTCAGGAAGGGGAAGAGAGAAAAGGGAGCCTCAGGAAAGAGAGGGGAACCCAGAGAGAGCGCAAAGGAACCCTCAGGAGTCAGGGAGGGAACTGGGGGACCCCCGAAAGGGCACAGAGGGACCCCAGCAAAGAGCGGGAAGAGCTGGAAGGCCCCGAGGAGAGAAGGAAGAGGGAAAGGGGGACCCCGAGAGGGCACAGGGAGCCCCCGGGAGTGAATGCAGGGAGCCCTGAGGGACCCCGGAAAGGCTCCGTGAGGCCCGAGGGACGCGGCGCAACGGCGCGCCAGGCCCTGCCGCTGGTACCCAGTACCGGGGCTCTGCCCGGTGCCGCGGCACCACGGCTCTGCAGCCCCCGGGCCCCTCGCTCGCTCCCTGCAGTGCCCCCCGCTCGCTGCCGCCGGTTCCCGCTCACCGCCGCAGCCCCGCGTTCAGCGCCGCCGCTCCGCCGCCATGTCTGCCGGGCCCGCGGGGTTTACCGGGACGGCGCGGGACTACAGCTCCCGGCAGCCCACGCGGCATTGGACTACAGTTCCCGGCATCCCCCGCGCGCCCCCGGCGCCCCTGCGCTGCCGAAGAACCGCCGCGCCCCGCGATCCTTCCGCCGCGCGGCAACTCCCCCCTCCCCACGGCAAAGAGTCCGCCGGGACGGTGTCCCCGTGTCCCTGAGTCCCCCACAGCCCGCAGGCACCTCCTGCTCACTCAAATGAGGTCCCCACGGCCTAGAGCACCTCAAAGCCTGGAGAGACCCTCCCGAGTCAGTGTCCCCCGTGTCCCTGCACACCCCAAATCTCACGGGGACCCCTCCAGATCAGCAGCTCCAAGCACCCCAAACTCACAAGGGACCCCCAGATCAGTGTCCCTGCAGGAGCCTCACCCTCCTATTCACAAGATCGGGGAGTACCAGGCAGAATGTGGGGGCAGAAGAAGTGGGGGGACTCTTTTGGCACCCCCCTCCCCAAAAGACGCCCCGATCACATCAATGTCACCATCAGCAGTGACACCAAAACATCCCAAAAACCTCCAAAACCCAAAATCCCGCCCCAAAGCACAGGGTCAGGCAGGGCTGCACATAGGTAGGTGTTATATTTCTGATAATAAATAAGCTTTTTTTTAATAACACTGACATGGAACAGAGACACCCCCCCCATAATCCCCCTCCCCCAAAATATAGTCCATAAAACAGCCCCCCCTCCCCAACCCACACGGTCCCCCAGGGCCAAGCAGCAGATGAGGGATGGGGGGAAGGGGGAGCGAACAGGATGAGGCCATGGATGAGTCCCATGATGTGCACCCCAAATCCCACAGGGATCCCCGGGATGGCGTCCCTGTGTCCCCCAAAACCCACAGGGACCATCCCAGGTGATATCCCGGAGGGTCTGAGCACCCCAAACCCTCCAGGATTGGTGTCCTCAGGGTCCTGTGCACCCCAAACACCACAAAGACCATCCCAGGTGGTGTCCCCAGGGTCCTGAGCACCCCAAATCCCACAGGGACCTCTCTGGATTGGTTTACTCAGGATCCTGTGCACCCCAAACCCCACTGGGTTGATGTCCTCGAAGGTCTGAGCATCCCAAAACCCTCTGGGTTTGGTGTCCCCAGGGTCCTGAGCACCCCAGACACCCCAGGATTGATGTCCCTGACGGTCTGAGCACCCCAAACACCCCAGGAACCCCCATCAGGGTTGGGAACTGGGTGATGCCCCCTCCAGGACAATAATGCAGCACCCCAAACCTCCTTCAGAGCTCGGGGGGGACCTCCCAAACCCTACCCAGCCCCACAGGGACCCCCCTGGATTGCTGTCCCCGAGGGTCTGTACACCCCAAATCCCACAGGGACCCCCTGGATTGGTGTCCCCAGGATCCTGCACACTCCAAACCCCACAAGAACCATCCCAGGTGATGCTCCTGAGGTTCTGAGCACCCCAAACACCCCAGGGACCCCTCTGGATTGCTGTCCATGAAGGTCTGAGCACCCCAAACCCCACAGAGACCCTTCTGGGTTGGTTTCCTCAGGATCCTGAGCACCCCAAACCCCCCAGGGACCCCCTCAGGGTTGAGAACCGGGTGAAGCCCTCCCCAAACCCCCCTCCCAGGGCAAGGGCAGCACCCCAAACCCTCCTTTAGAGCTGTGGGGGGACCTCCCAAACCCTATCCAGCCCTAGGAGCCCCCCTGGGTTGATGTCCCCAGGGTCCTGAACACCCCAAATCCCCCAGAGACCCCTCTGGGTGGGTGTCCATAGGGTCCTGTGCACCCCAAACCCCACAGGGACTACCCCAGGTGATGTCCCTGAAGGTCTGTGCACCCCAAACCCCACTGGGGTGATGTCCTTGAAGGTCTGAGCACCCAAAACCATCAGGACTGATGTCCCCAGGGTCCTGTGCACCCCAAACACCCCCAGGGTTGATGTCCTTGAGGTTCTGAGCACCCCAAACCCCACAGGGACCCCCCTGGGTTGGTGTCACCAGGATTCTGTGCACCCCAAGCCCCACCAGGATCATCCCAGCTGACGTTTCTGAGGGTCTGAGCACCCCAAATCCCTCTGGGCTGATGTCCCCAGGATCCTGTGCACCCCAAACCCCACCAGGACCATCCCAGCTGACGTCCCAGACGGTCTGAGCACCCCAAACCCCACTGGGGTGATGTCCTTGAAGGTCTGAGCGCCCCAAAACCACCAGGACTGATGTCCCCAGGGTCCTGTGTGCCCCAAACTCCCCAGGGACCCCTCTGGGTTGGTTTCCTCAGGCTCCTGAGCACCCCAAACCTCCTCAGGGTTGATGTCCTTGACGTTCTGAGCACCCCAAACCCCACAGGGACCCCCCTGGGTTGGTGTCACCAGGATCCTGTGCACCCCAAACCCTACCAGGATCATCCCAGCTGATGTTTCTGAGGGTCTGAGCACCCCAAATCCCTCTGGGCTGATGTCCCAGGATTCTGTGCACCCCAAACCCCACCAGGACCATCCCAGCTGACGTTTCTGAGGGTCTGAGCACCCCAAACCCCCCAGGGACCCCCCTCAGGGTTGGGAACCAGGTGAAGCCCTCCCCTCCCAGGGCAAGGGCAGCACCCCAACCCCTCCCCAGCCCCCCCCAGACCCCATTCCGTGCACTTGGGGGGGGATGGGGGGCTTCCCAAATTTGGGGTGGGAGCGGGAAAGGGGGCTCTGTGTGTGTTTTTGTGTGTGTGTGTGTGTGTGCGAATCCCTTCCCCTCCCTTCACATGACGGAGCAGCTTTTCGCTTTTTCCTTCTTGAAGGTGGAGGAGATGAGCTCGGAGCGGCTGGGGAGGTGCAGGAGGCGCTTGGAGAGGCCGCGCCCGGGGCTGCGGGGAGGCTGCGGGGCGGCGCTGCTCAGGCACAGCCCGGACGCGGCGCGGAAGATGCTGTGCACGCTCTTCTCCGAGGTGAAGGCCGAACACTCCAGGTAACCCTCGGCTCCCAACTGCCGGGCGGCCGCGCAGCCCTAAAAGCGGGGAGAGTCGGGTAGGGGGGGGAAGGTAGGTCAAGGTCATTGGGGTATCCCAAAGTGAGTCCCAAAGCCATTGAGACAGCCCCAAAGTGATTGGGGTATCCCAAAAATTGGGATTGATCGAAGTCATTGGGATATCCCAAATCCACTGGGACCGATCAAAGTCATTGGGGTATCCCAAACTGAGCCCCAAACCCATTGAGACAGCCCCAAAGTCATTGGGGTATCCCAAAAATCGGGATAGATCGAAGTCATTGGGATATCCCAAAAATCGGGACAGATCAAAGTCATTGGGATATCCCAAAAATCGGGATAGATCAAAGTCATTGGGATATCCCAAAAATCGGGATAGATCAAAGTCATTGGGATATCCCAAAAATCGGGATAGATCAAAGTCATTGGGATATCCCAAATCCACTGGGACAGCCCCAAACCCACCGGGATATCCCAAACTGAGCCCCAAACCCATCGGGACAGCCCCGAAGTCATTGAGGTATCCCAAAAATCGGGACAGATGGAAGTCAATGGGATATCCCAAATCCACCGGGACAAAGTCATGGAGGTATCCCAAAAATCGGGATAGATCAAAGTCATTGGGATATCCCAAATCCACTAGGACCGATCAAAGTCATTGGGGTATCCCAAACTGAGTCCCAAACCCATTGAGACAGCCCCAAAGTCATTGGGGTATCCCAAAAATCGGGATAGATCGAAGTCAATGGGATATTCCAAATCCACTGGGACAAAGTCATTGGGGTATCCCAAAAATCGGGATCGATCAAAGTCATGGAGGTATCCCAAAACTCGGGACAGATCGAAGTCATTGGGATATCCCAAATGCACCGAGATATCCCAAATCCATCGGGACAGCCCCAAAGTCATTGGGATATCCCAAAAATCGGGATAGATTGAAGTCAATGGGATATCCCAAATCCACTGGGACAGCCCCAAACCCACCGGGATATCCCAAAGTGAGTCCCAAACCCATTGAGACAGCCCCAAAGTCATTGGGGTATCCCAAAAATCGGGATAGATCAAAGTCATTGGGATAGCCCAAATCCACTGGGACAAAGTCATTGGGGTATCCCAAAAATCGGGATAGATCGAAGTAATTGGGATATCCCAAAAATTGGGACAGATCAAAGTCATTGGGGTATCCCAAAAATCGGGACAGATCGAAGTCATTGGGGTAACCCAAAAATTGGGATCAATCGAAGTCATTGGGATATCCCAAATCCACTGGGACAGCCCCAAACCCACCGGGATATCCCAAACTGAGCCCCAAACCCATTGAGACAGCCCCAAAGTCATTGGGGTATCCCAAAACTCGGGACAGATCGAAGTCATTGGGATATCCCAAAAATCGGGATAGATCAAAGTCATTGGGATATCCCAAATCCACTGGGACCAATCAAAGTCATTGGGGTATCCCAAACTGAGTCCCAAACCCATTGAGACAGCCCCAAAGTCATTGGGGTATCCCAAAAATCGGGATAGATCGAAGTCAATGGGATATCCCAAATCCACTGGGACAAAGTCATTGGGGTATCCCAAAAATCGGGATCGATCAAAGTCATGGAGGTATCCCAAAACTCGGGACAGATCGAAGTCATTGGGATATCCCAAATGCACCGAGATATCCCAAATCCATCGGGACAGCCCCAAAGTCATTGGGATATCCCAAAAATCGGGATAGATTGAAGTCAATGGGATATCCCAAATCCACTGGGACAGCCCCAAACCCACCGGGATATCCCAAACTGAGCCCCAAACCCATCGGGACAGCCCCGAAGTCATTGAGGTATCCCAAAAATCGGGACAGATCAAAGTCATTGGGATAGCCCAAATCCACTGGGACAAAGTCATTGGGGTATCCCAATAATCGGGACAGATTGAAGTCATTGGGATATTCCAAATCCACTGGGACAAAGTCATTGGGGTATCCCAAAAATCAGGATAGATCAAAGTCATTGGGATTTCCCAAAAATCGGGACAGATTGAAGTCATTGGGATATCCCAAATCCACTGAGACAGATCGAAGTCATTGGGATATCCCAAAAATCGGGACAGATCAAAGTCATTGGGATATCCCAAAAATCGGGATAGATCGAAGTCAATGGGATATCCCAAATCCACTGGGACAAAGTCATTGGGGTATCCCAAAAATTGGGACAGATCGAAGTCATTGAGGTATCCCAAAAATCGGGACAGATCGAAGTCATTGGGATATCCCAAAAATCGGGACAGATTAAAGTCATTGGGGTATCCCAAATCCACTGGGACAAAGTCATTGGGATATCCCAAAAATCGGGACAGATTAAAGTCATTGGGATATCCCAAATCCACTGGGACCTATCAAAGTCATTGGGGTATCCCAAAAATCGGGACAGATCAAAGTCATTGGAATATCCCAAAAGTCGGGATAGATCAAAGTCATTGGGATATCCTAAACTGAGCCACAAACCCACCAGGATACCCCAAATCCACTGGTACAGCCCCAAACCCATCAGGACAGCCCAAACCAACTGGGACAACCCCAAACACACCTGGATATCCCAAACTCAGCCCCAAACCCATCGGGACAGCACAAAGTGAGCCCCACAAACACCAGGAGAACCCAATCTGAGCCCTGTGCAAACACAGGGACACCTCAAACCCACCAGGATATCCCAAACCCACCCCCACAAACACTGGGACAGGCCAAAGTCTTTGGGATATCCCAAAATGAGCCCCACAAACATTGGGACAGCCGAAAGTGAGCCCCAAAAACATCGGGACAGCCCAAACTAAGCCCTACAAATCCACTGGGACAGCCCAAAGTCATTGGGATATCCCAAAGTGAGCCCCACAAACACCAGGACACCCCAAAATCATTGGGATATCCCAAATCCATCGGGACACCCCCAAACACACCTGGATATCCTAAACTGAGCCCCAAAGCCACTGTGATATCCCAAAGTGAGCCCCACAAACCCATGGGGACAACTCAAACCCACCAGGACAGCCCAAAGTCATTGGGATATCTCAAACTGAGCCCCAAACCCACCGGGACAGCCCAAATTGAGCCCCAAACACGTTGGGATATCCCAAAGCGAGCCCCAAAGCCATGGGGGGCACAACAAACACACGAGGCACATCACAGACACCGGGACACCCCAAACTGAGCCCTGTGCAAACACCGGGATCCCCCCACAAACCCACCCCCATGTCAGACTACTGGGACACCCCAAAAATCACCCCCAAAAACAACAGGATCCCCCAAAACCATATCAGACCACCGGGACACCCCAAAAATCATCCCCAAACCCACCAAGACCACCCCAAACTGAGCCCTGCGCAAACACCAGGATCCCCCCCCAAACCAGACCACTGGGACACCCCAATCCCACCCCCCACAGCCATCGGGGTCCCCCCAAACCCTCGGGGCCCCCCCAGACCTGCTCGTAGGAGATGGGCGCCTGTTTCTGGTGCGAGAGCTCCAGCAGCGTGCTCAGGTCTGTCCTCAGGTCCGTCTTGCAGCCGATGAGCAGCACGCGGGTGTTGGGGCAATAATCCAGGATTTCTGTCTTCCACTGAGGGGGCAGGGCACCTCTCAGGGACAGGGGACACCCCAAAAGCCTCGCCCTGTCACCTCCATGGGGGTGGTGTCTCCATGTGCCAGCCTTGACCCCACAGAGATACCCACAGCAACCCCCCAGACCCCACAGAGATACCCACAGGAACCCCCCAGACCCCACAGAGATACCCACAGGAACCCCCCAAACCCCACAGAGATACCCACAGGAACCCCCCAAACCCCACAGAGATACCCACAGGAACCCCCCAAACCCCACAGAGATACCCACAGGAACCCCCCAAATCCCACAGAGATAACCACAGGAACCCCCAAACCCCACAGGAACCCCCCAAATCCCACAGAGATACCCACAGGAACCCCCCAGACCCCACAGAGATACCCACAGGAACCCCCCAAACCCCAGAGATACCCACAGGAACCCCCCAAACCCCACAGAGATACCCACAGGAACCCCCAAACCCCACAGAGATACCCACAGGAACCCCCCAAATCCCACAGAGATACCCACAGGAACCCCCCAGACCCCCCAGAGATACCCACAGGAACCCCCCAAATCCCACAGAGATACCCACAGGAACTCCCCAAATCCCACAGAGATAACCACAGGAACCCCCCAAACCCCACAGGAACCCCCAAACCCCACAGAGATACCCACAGGAACCCCCCAAATCCCACAGAGATGCCCACAGCAAGCCCCCAGACTCCCCAGAGATACCCACAGGAACCCCCAAACCCCACAGAGATACCCACAGGAACCCCCAAATCCCACAGAGATACCCACAGGAACCCCCCAAATCCCACAGAGATACCCACAGGAACCCCCCTGACCCCACAGAGGTACCCACAGGACATTGTCCTCACATCCCTGAACCCCCCAAACCCCACAGGGACCCCTCGGGCTGGTGTCCCCACATTTGTGAGCCCCCAAACCCCTCAGCATCAGTGCCCCTGCATCTCTGAGCCCCCCCAAACCCCACAGGGACCCCCCTGCATGGGTGTCCCCACAACTCTGAACCCCTAAACCCCACAGAGTCAGTGGTCTGTGTCTGTGAGCCCCCCAAACCCCACGAGGACCCCTCAGGCTGGTGTCCCCACATCCCTGAGCCCCCAGATCTCACAGGGACCCCTCGGGCTGGTGTCCCCTCATCTCTAAGCCCCCCAAACCCCACAGGGACCCCCCAGGCTAGTGTCCCCGCATCCCTGAGCCCCCAAACCCTTCAGGGTCAGTGTCCCCACATCCCTGAGCCCCCAAACCCCTCAGGCTCAGTGTCCCCACATCCCTGAGCCCCCCCAAACCCCTCAGGGTCAGTGTCCCCGCATCCCTGAGCCCCCAAACCCCACAGCATCAGTCCCCACATCCCTGAGCCCCCCCAAACCCCTTAGGGTCAGTGTCGCCACATCCCTGAGCCCCCCCAAACCCCTCAGGGTCAGTGTCCCTGCATTTCTGAGCCCCCCAAACCCCTCAGGGTCAGTGTCCCCACATCCCTGAGCCCCCAAACCCCACAGCATCAGTGTCCCCACATCCCTGAGCCCCCAAACCCCACAGCATCAGTGTCCCCACATCCCTGAGCCCCCCCAAACCCCTCAGGGTCAGTGTCCCCACATCCCTGAGCCCCCAAACCCCTCAGGGTCAGTGTCCCCGCATCTCTGAGCCCCCAACCCCCTCAGCGTCAGTGTCCCCACATCCCTGAGCCCCCAAACCCCTCAGGGTCAGTGTCCCCACATCCCTGAGCCCCCCCAAACCCCTCAGGGTCAGTGTCCCCACATCCCTGAGCCCCCCCAAACCCCACAGCATCAGTGTCCCCACATCCCTGAGCCCCCAAACCCTTCAGCGTCAGTGTCCCCACATCCCTGAGCCCCCCCAAACCCCTCAGGGTCAGTGTCCCCGCATCTCTGAGCCCCCAAACCCCTCAGGGTCAGTGTCCCCACATCCCTGAGCCCCCCCAAACCCCTCAGGGTCAGTGTCCCCGCATCTCTGAGCCCCCAAACCCCACAGCATCAGTGCCCCCACATCCCTGAGCCCCCAAACCCCTCAGGGTCAGTGTCCCCACATCCCTGAGCCCCCCAAACCCCTCAGGGTCAGTGTCCCCACATCCCTGAGCCCCCAAACCCCTCAGGGTCAGTGTCCCCACATCCCTGAGCCCCCCCAAACCCCTCAGGGTCAGTGTCCCCACATCCCTGAGCCCCCAAACCCCACAGCATCAGTGTCCCCACATCCCTGAGCCCCCAAACCCCTCAGGGTCAGTGTCCCCACATCCCTGAGCCCCCCCAAACCCCTCAGCGTCAGTGTCCCCACATCCCTGAGCCCCCAAACCCCACAGCATCAGTGTCCCCACATCCCTGAGCCCCCAAACCCCTCAGGGTCAGTGTCCCCACATCCCTGAGCCCCCCCAAACCCCTCAGGGTCAGTGTCCCCACATCCCTGAGCCCCCTCCCCACCTTCTTGGTGGCGCTGTCGAGGGTCTCGGGCCGGCTGACATCGAAGCAGAGCAGGACGGCGTCCGAGTCGCTGTAGCACAGGGGCCGCACGTTGTCATAGTAGGGGGAGCCTGGGGAAAAGGGGGGGACACCGATCAGCCCCCCCAGCCCCGGGACACGGGAAAGGGGGGCTGGGAAAGGGACAGAGCCCCCCCCGTCCGAAATGGGGTGGGGGTAAGGGTATAGAGAGCCCCAAAGGGACAGAGCCCCCAAAAAGAGACACAGCACATCCAAAAGGGACAGAGCACCGTTCCTGCCCAGGGTGGGGACACAGCTCTAGGCACCCCCAAAAAGGACGGAGCCCCCCAAAAGAGACAGACCTCCATCCGAAATGGGGTGGGGGTAAGAGTATAGAGAGCCCCAAAGGGACAGAGACCCCCCCAAAAGAGACAGAGATCCCCCAAAAAGACAGAGACTCGCCAAAATGGACACAGCACCATTCCTGCCTAGGGTGGGGGCACAGCTCTAGCGACCCCAAAAGGGACAGAGCACCCCAAAAGAGACAAAGATCCCCCTAAAAGAGACAGAAACCCCCGTCTGGACTGGGTGGGGGCACGGGTATAGAAACCCCAAAAGGGACAGAGTCCCCCAGAACAGACACAGCCCCATTCCTGTTTGGGGTGGGGACATGGCTCTAGAGACCCCCAAAAGGGACAGAGTCCCCCAAAGCAGACACAGCCCCTCGGCTTTCCTGGGATGGGGACATGGCTCTAGAGACCCCAAAAGAGACAGAGCCCAATTCCCACCCGGGGTGGCGACATAGCTTAGAGACCCCCAAAAGGGACAGAGCCCCCAAAAACAGATCCAGCCCCCGTCCTGACTGTGGGGACACAGCTCTAGAGACCCCCAAAAGGGACAGAGCCACCCAAAAGGGACAGAGCACCCCCCAAAAGAGACAGAGGCCCATTCCTCCTTGGGGTGGGGACACAGCTCTAGAGACCCCCCAAAAGGGACAGAGTCCCTAAAACAGCCACAGTCCCTCCATCCGAAATGGGGTGGGGGCACAGGTATAGAGACCCCAAAAAGGGACACAGCCCCATTCCTGCCAGAGTGGGGGCACACCTCTAGAGACCCCCAAAAGGACAAGGCCCCACAAAACGGACACAGCTCCCCAAAATGCACAGAGCACCCCCGAAAAAGACACAGTTCCCGAAAAGGGACAGACAGACACACAGCTCTAGAGCCCCCCAAAAGGGACACAGCCCCTGAAACAGACACAGTTCCCGAAAAGGGACAGACAGACACACAGCTCTAGAGACCCCCAAAAGGGACACAGCCCCTGAAACAGACACAGTTCCCCAAAAGGGACAGACAGACACACAGCTCTAGAGTTCCCCAGGAGGGACAAAGTCCCCCAAAACGGACACAGCTCCCCAAAAGGCACGGAGCCCCCAAGAAAAGACACAGCTCCCCAAAGGGGACAAACGGACACACAGTTCTAGAGCCCCCAAAAAAGGGACTGAATTCCCCAAAAGGGACAGACAGACACACAGCTCCAGAGCCCCCGCAAAACAGACACAGCCTGATTCCTACCCACAGTGAGGACACAGCTCTAGAGCCCCCCAAAAGGGACACAGCCCCTAAAACAGACACAGCTCCCCAAAAGGGACAGAGCCCCCCCAAAATAGACACAGCCTCATTCCTACCCACAGTGAGGACACAGCTCTAGAGACCCCAAAAGGCACAGAGCCCCCCAAAACGGACACAGCTCCCCAAAAGGCACAGAGACCCCAAGAAAAGACACAGCTCCCCAAAAGGGACAGACAGCTCTAGAGCCCCCCAAAAGGGACACAGCCCCCCCAAAATAGACACAGCCTGATTCCTACCCACAGTGAGGACACAGCTCTAGAGACCCCAGAAGAGACAGAGCTCCCCAAAAGGCACAGAGCCCCCCAAAACGGACACACGGACACACAGCTTTAGAGCCCCCCAAAAGGGACACAGCCCCTAAAACAGACACAGCTCCCCAAAAGGGACAGACAGCTCTAGAGCCCCTCAAAAAGGACAGCCCCCCCAAAATAGACACAGCCTGATTCCTACCCACAGTGAGGACACAGCTCTAGAGACCCCAAAAAGGGACAGAACCCCTAAAACAGGCACAGCCCCATTCCTGCTTGGGGTGGGGGGCACAGCTCCAGAGCCCCTAAAAGGGACAGATCCCCCCCAAAACGGACACACAGCTTTAGAGCCCCCCAAAAGGGACACAGCCCCTAAAACAGACACAGCTCCCCAAAAGGGACAGAGCCCCCCCAAAATAGACACAGTCTGATTCCTACCCACAGTGAGGACACAGCTCTAGAGACCCCAAAAAGGGACAGAGCCCCACAAAAGGGACACAGCCCCATTCCTGCTTGGGGTGGGGGGCACAGCTCCAGAGCCCCTAAAAGGGACAGATCCCCCCAAAACGGACACAGCTCCCCAAAAGAGACAGACGGACACACAGCTCTAGAGACCCCCAAGACGGACAGACCCCAATCCTGCCCACGGTGAGGACACAGCCCTAGAGACCCCAAAAGGCACAGAGCCCCCCAAAACGGACACAGCTCCCCGAAAGGGACAGACAGCTCTAGAGCCCCCCAAAAGGGACACAGCCCCCCCAAAATAGACACAGCCTGATTCCTACCTACGGTGAGGACACTGCTCTAGAGACCCCAGAAGAGACAGAGCTCCCCAAAAGGCACAGAGCCCTCCAAAACGGACAGACGGAGACAAAGCTCTAGAGCCCCCCAAAAGGGACACAGCCCCTAAAACAGACACAGCTCCCCAAAAGGCACAGAGCCCCCCAAAATAGACACAGCCTGATTCCTACCCACAGTGAGGACACAGCTCTAGAGCCCCCCAAAAGGGGACAGAGCCCCTAAAACAGGCACAGCCCCATTCCTGCTTGGGGTGGGGACACAGCTCCAGAGCCCCTAAAAGGGACAGATCCCCCCAAAACGGACACAGCTCCCCAAAAGAGACAGACGGACACACAGCTCTAGAGCCCCTAAAAGGGACAGATCCCCCCAAAAGAGACAGACGGACACACAGCTCTAGAGCCCCCCAAGACGGACAGACCCCAATCCTGCCCACGGTGAGGACACAGCCCTAGAGACCCCAGAAGAGACAGAGCTCCCCAAAAGGGACAGAGCCCCCCCAAAATAGACACAGTCTGATTCCTACCCACAGTGAGGACACAGCTCTAGAGACCCCAAAAAGGGACAGAGCCCTACAAAAGGGACACAGCCCCATTCCTGCTTGGGGTGGGGGGCACAGCTCCAGAGCCCCTAAAAGGCACAGAGCCCCCCAAAACGGACACAGCTCCCCAAAAGAGACAGACGGACACACAGCTCTAGAGACCCCAAAACAAACACAGCTCCCCTCCTGCTCAGGGTGGTGGTCCGCAGCTCTAGAGAACCCCAAGAAGGACACAGAGGCACAGCTCCAGAGGCCCCCAAAAGGGACAGAGCCCCCCAAAAGGGGCACAGCTCCGGAACCCCCCCCCAAATCGCCACCTCCGTCCCCGCAGCCCCATCCGCGTCGCATCGCGCCTTGGCCAGGCAGCGGGAAATGGAGCCCGCGCTGTTTATGTAACAACCCCCCCGCCCCCCCTCCCATTTTGGGGAGCACCGAGGGGGTCTCGGGGTAGCGGGGGAGCCAGAGGAGGGGGTGTCACACGCTGTCACCCCCCCCCCCCCCCCGGGATCCCCGGGGACACGGAGCCGCCAGCATCGCACCGGGGACTGCGGGGATGGCGGTGCGGGAATGGAGGGGGGGGGGGTTAATGGGGTGGGGGGCTCTGGGATGTCCCCCCCCACACCCCCCCAGCCCCCCCAAAAGGCCTCGGAGGGGTTTGGCAGCCCAGACGCTCCGTGCACGGAATAGCAAAGAGGCTGCGCCAGCGCATCGCCATGGCAACCGGGGACCGGCGGGGACCCCCCCTCCACACCGGGGGGGACACTGCAGCACCGGGCAGGGCTGCCCCGACCCCCCCCCCCCGCCAAATATTGGGGGTGCCCAGGGACGTGGAACAGCGGGCTGTCCCCATAAATCCGCCCCATTCACAGGCAGAACCCCACCCGGGGGGGTCTCAGCGGAGTGGGGGCCCCCACCAAAAAAGGGGTTCAGCTTCCTGGGACCCCCCCCCCCCAATTCCTGACCCCCCTGTGACCGTGGGGTGGGTCCCTGGGGAGCGCCTGCACCCCCAAACCCACGGGTATGACCCTAAACCTGAACACCCCCCAAGTGCGGGCACCAAGCGCCCTCCGCAGCCGCAGGGACCCCAAAACACCCCCGGCCCCCCAAAACACCCCCGAGACCCCAACAAGGCCACCAAAGTCCCTCCCCTCCCACGCTGCAGGTCCCCAAAACACCCCCACTGCAGGGACCCCCCGCTCACTGCAGCATCCCAACCGCGACCCCCCAAAAGCCCAAAGCACCTTCCCCGATCAGGGCCGGGGCAGCCCCCGCCGCACTGCCCCGGTAGCGGAGCCCCCGCCAGCCCCCCAAACATGCACCGTGCGCGTCTCCCCCCGGTACCGGAGGTGTCCCAGAGGCTCAGTTCCACCCGCTGCTCCTCGCTGGCCAGACACGCCGTGTAGTTCTCAAACACGGTGGGCACGTACGTCTGCAACGGCACCGAGAGCGTCAGCGCCCCGCTCGGTCCCGCTTTTACCGGCGCCCGCTGCCCGGTTCCCCGGTGCCGTTCTGGGCTCACCTCAGGGTAGCAATCCTTGGCCAGCACCTGCAGCATGGCCGTCTTGCCGCACTGCACGTCACCCACCAGCACCAGCTTGCACCGGGCCGGGGCGGCCGGTGCCGGCCTCCGCTCCCGCATGGCGGCGGCGCGCACGCGACCCCCACGCTCGCACCCACCCACCGCCCTGCGCCCCGCCGCCGCAGCGCCCTTATATACCCCGCCGACTGCAGGGCCCGCCCACGGCGGCTCCTACCCGCCAATCAGCGCGGGGAATCCCGGAGCGCCGGCCAATAGCGAGGAGGCAGAGCGGGAGGGACACGCCCCGTGAGCGCGCTCTTGGCCGCCAGGGGGCGCCCGCGCGGGTCAGGGCGGAAGTGCCGCGGAGGCCCCGCCCCCTCAGCGGCCGTTGCCGGGAGACCGGAGGGACGCGCGGGCCGGGCCGGGACCGGGGCCGGTACCGGAGGGACCCCAAATTGGGGAAGGATGGGGGGGGGGAGACCCCATTGGAAGGGGTGGTGGGTGCTGGGGGAGCGTGGGAGGGAGATAGGGATGAGCTAGGAGGGCTCTGGAAGTGCGGATGGGCAGAGGGAAATGGGCCCTGGGGCCTGGGGAAGGAGGTAGGGACAGGTCTGGGCGGTCGCTGGGAGGGGAGAAGGGGCCAGAAGGGGTTGGTGGGGTCTGGGGGTGCTCCGAAGTGGAGGGGCAAGGAAATGGGTCTGGGGGAGCCTGGGGAGGGAGGCAGAAGGTTGTGGGGTGTGGGGTACCCCATGGTGCAGGGGGCTGGGCAGGGGAAACAGGCCGTGGTGAGGGCCCTGGAGGGGTCACCACGCACACCCCGACCTCTCCTGCCCTGTCCCCTCCTCCAGCCATGGCGAGGTCCCAACTCAGTGCCCCCACGTCGGCCGAGGCCGAGCTGCTGCTGCTGCAGAGACAAGCGCTGGTTGAGGAGGAGCAGGCCAAAATCAAGAGGGCGCTGCTCACCCGCTTCATGCAGGTCCGGAACCCCACTGCAGCCTCCCCTGATCCCCTCCAAAGTCCACCCTTTAAGCCCCCCAAACTCTTTCCCCCAGCAAATTTCCCCATCATCCCCACCAGGGCTGGGGCTGCCCCCGTTCTGTTGCACCCCCTGGTAGCAGAGCAGCCCCAAACCCCTTCCTGCCCCTTTCCCACCTCCCATTCCTCCTCCACAGGAGAAGCTGAGCCACTGCAACCTCCCCTGATCCCCTCCAAACTCCACCCTTAAAGCCCCCAAACCCCTTTTCACCAGCAAATTTCCCAAGAGCTTCCCCCATCATCCCCACCAGGGCTGGGGCTGCCCCTGTTTTGCTGCACCCCCAGATAGCAGAGCAGCCCCAAACCCCTTCCTGACCCTTTCCCACCTCCCATTCCCCCTCCACAGGAGAAGCTGAGCCGGGAGGAGCAGAGCAGCCTCTGGGGTCTCCACAAGGTCCGCACGCTCTGGCGCTCAGCCCAACGCAAGGCCAAGGACAAAGAGCTGCGCCAGGACATCGAGATCCTCAGCCAGACCTTCTCAAGGGTCATGGACTGCAAGGATGGCACCATTGAGGTGACTCTGGCTGCTCTTCCCGGGCCCTCTGAATGGGGAGAAGCTGTGAGAACATTGATGGTTTCAATCCAAACAGCTGAGTGTCAGGAGAAGGTCCAGTCCCTGGAGATGTTGGTCTGTGACATTCCTGGTTGTCTTGGTTTGGAAGGACAGGTGTCTGCTGAGGAAGGCAGGAGCCTCCTTTGAAATGGAGGATGTAAACCCTCTCCCTCTGAATTGTTATAAATTTGAAATTAAACCCTCCCCACCCCTCCAAATTATTATAAATTTGAAATTAAGGGGCTCTCAGGCAAAGATATGGGGGCAGGAATAACAGTTTGTCTTGGTTTGGAAAGACAGGTGTGTGCTAAGGAAGGCAGGAGCCACCCCTGAAATGGAAAATGTAAACCCTCCCCACCCCTCCAAATTATTATGAATTTTAAATTAAGGGGCTCTCAGGCAAAAAATATGGGAGTAGGAATAACAGTTTGTCTTGATTTGGAAAGAGGTGTCTGCTGAGGAAGGAAGGCAGGAGCCTCCCCTGAAATGGAAAATGTAAACCCCCTCTGAATTGTTATAAATTTGAAATTAGGGGGCTCTCAGTCAAAGATATGGAAGCAGGAATAACAGCTCTTTCTTTAATAGGGAAGAAAATAAAAGGATAAAATAAACAATGCAGAGACTTAAAACAACACTGACAGAGTCAGAACTCAACCTGGCACCCTGTGGGTCAGGGTGTTGTCAGCAGTCCCATTGGAATTGTGGCTGCAGCCCTCCTGCAGTGTCAGGGGTGGTTCTGCTGGAGCAGGGATCCTGTAGAGAAGGATGTATTCTTCCTCTGAAGATCCAGGGGAAGAGGAGGCAGCTGCTGTTCCTCTGGGGAATCCAGTGGAGAAGCCATGCTGGTATTCCAGAATCTCCAGATTATATCTGGGTAGGAATGTTTGAAATCTCAGGTTATATCCAGGCAGGAATGTTTGAAATCTCGGATTGTATCCAGGCAGGAATGTTTGAAATCTCAGATTGTATCCAGGCAGGAATGTTTGAAATCTCAGATTGTATCCGGGTAGGAATGCTTGGCTCCTCCCCCTGGGCTCACATCTCCCAATGGGATGCTGCAGTTCTTATCAGCCATGCAGTGACATTCAATAGCTGTTATCAGCAGATGTCCCCCCAGAGGGAGGAGTGATTGTGGAAGAGATAAGGAAAAACTGCCCACTGACAAAAGACAGCTGACATACAGACAGTAATAAATACATCTTGCCTTGCAATCTGGAGCACTCGTGGTCCTTCCTTGTTCTGAAACAGACTTGCAGAATCCTGAAACAGAGAACTATTAAAGAAAATCATTAATAACTATTTAGAAATCCACCAAGCTCTTTATCTTCTCCTGAAACTCAGATTTTTAGACTTGAAACAACGAACATCCTTTGCTTTTCTCACAGCTTCTCTCTGTTCTGAGGGCGGATGAATCCCACAACTCTGGGGCTGGCAGGGTGGGGAGGGGTGTGGGGGTGTTCACAGGGGTCCCAGGACAAGGGAAGAGATGAAAATCTTGGCTCCATGTTTCAGAAGGCTGAAATATTATATTATATTATGTTATGTTATGTTATGTTCTTTTACTATAATATATACCATATATATTAAAATATAAGGTAAATATAAAATATATGATATATGTATATGAGATATATATCTTATATTTGTCATAAGTATAAATATATTTTATATAAATATAAATATATTTTTATATTTTTTTTCTATAAGATATATATAAAAATACATTATAAATATAAGATATTTATTGAAATATATGGAATATATTATACTAAAAGAATAGAAGTAAGGAATTCATCAGAAGGCTAGCTGATTTATTATTTTATGATATATATTACATTATATTCTTTTAGTATAATATACATTATATATATAAAAAATACAGGGTATATATTAAAATATATGAGATATATATTATGATATATGAGATATAAATTGTGATATATATTATATATATCTTATATTTATAATATATTTTTCTCTAAGATATATATTAAAATATATGATTAATATAAGATATGTATTAAAATAAATGATATATATTATACTAAAAGAATAGAAGTAAGGAATTCATCAGAAGGCTAGTTGATTCATTATTTTATGATATATATTACATTATATTCTTTTAGTATAATATATATTATATATATTAAAAATACAAGGTATATATTAAAATATATGAGATATATATTACTATATATGAGATATATATTGTGATATATATTATATATATCTTATATTTATAATATATTTTTCTCTAAGATATATATTAAAATATATGATTAATATAAGATATGTATTAAAATATATGATATATATTATACTAAAAGAATAGAAGAAAGGATTTCATCAGAAGGCTTGAAAGGAAATGAAAAAAATGGAATGATAATAAAATCTTGTGACTGACCAGCATCCGAGACATCTCACTGTGATTGGCCATTAATTAAAAACAACCAACATGAGACCAATCACAGATGCACCTGTTGCATTCCACAGCAGCAGATAATCATTGTTTATATTTCATTTCTGAGGCCTCTCAGCTTCTCAGGAGGAAAAATCCTAACAAAAGGATTTTCCATAAAATATATCTGTGACAGAGGGGGGGTGCCAGGTGACACAAATGACCCCCCCCCCAAAAAAAATGACTCCCCAAAACCTCCCCAGGCGCTGGTGACGGAGCTGAAGCAAGCAGAGGAGCAGCAGAACCGAGCCCTGAGCAGCCACCTGGACCTCACAGACCAACTGCTGAACCTGCAGCGCCGCCGCCTGGAATACCTGGAGCAGGGCTTTAGTGCCCAGGTGGGCGCCCTGAAGGCCGACTTTGAGGCTGAGAGGTGTGGAAATTCAAGGGGTGTTGGAATAATTATCAATATTGCCGTGCCTGAGCTTGCCTGGCCCTTGGTGCTGAACCAAATAGCAGCAACTGTGGTGTTTTCACCCCAGAGACACTTTTGGCTATCTGGATACTCCACAGACACTTTAGGCCAGCTGGGTGTTTGGTGTTTTCACCCCAGAGACACTTTTGGCTATCTGGATGTGTGGTGTTTTCACCTCACAGACACTTTTGGCTATCTGGATACCCCACAGACACTTTAGGCCAGCTGGATGTTTGGTGTTTTCACCCCAGAGACACTTTTGGCTATCTGGATGTGTGGTGTTTTCACCTCACAGACACTTTTGGCTATCTGGATACCCCACAGACACTTTAGGCCAGCTGGGTGTTTGGTGTTTTCACCCCACAGACACTTTTGGCTATCTGCATGTGTGGTGTTTTCACCCCACAGACACTTTTGGCTATCTGGATACCCCACAGCCACTTTTGGCTATCTGGATGTGTGGTGTTTTCACCCCAGAGACACTTTTGGCTATCTGGATACCCCACAGACACTTTTGGCTATCTGGATGTGTGGTGTTTTCACCCCACAGACACTTTTGGCCAGCTGGATTTGTGGTGTTTCACCCCACAGCCACTTTTGGCTATCTGGATGTGTGGTGTTTTCACCCCACAGACACTTTTGGCCAGCTGGATGTGTGGTGTTTCACCCCACAGCCACTTTTGGCTATCTGGATACCCCACAGACACTTTTGGCCAGCTGGATGTGTGGTGTTTTCACCCCACAGCCACTTTTGGCTATCTGGATGTGTGGTGTTTTCACCCCACAGCCACTTTTGGCTATCTGGATGTGTGGTATTTTCACCCCACAGACACTTTTGGCTATCTGGATGTGTGGTATTTTCACCCCACAGACACTTTTGGCTATCTGGATGTGTGGTATTTTCACCCCACAGACACTTTTGGCTATCTGGATACCCCACAGACACTTTAGGCCAGCTGGGTGTTTGGTGTTTTCACCCCACAGACACTTTTGGCTATCTGGATGTGTGGTGTTTTCACCCCACAGACACTTTTGGCCACCTGGATGTTGCACCTGGTTTGTGGTGGTGGTTGACAGGAGTCCCAGGATGAGAGAAGAGATGAGAATCTTGACTCCATGTTCCAGAAGGGCTGGTTTATTATTTTATGATATATATGATGTTAAAAGAGAATGATGTGTTAAAACTATACTAAAAGAATAGAGAAAGGATTCATCAGAAGGCTTGAAAAGGAAAGGAATGATAACAAAATCTTGTTACTGACCAGAGAGTCTGAGACAGCTCAATGTGATTGGCCATTAATTAAAAACAACCACATGAGACCAATCATAGGTGCACCTGTTGCATTCCACAGCAGCAGATAATTATTGTTTATATTTAAATTCTGAGGCTCTCAGCTTCTCAGGAGAAAAAAATTCTAAGGAAAGGATTTTTCATAAAATATATCTGTGACAGCTGGGCACGTGGAGACAAGTCCAGGCCTGCAGCAGCTCAGGATGGAGCTTCCTCTCATGGAGTTTACCTCAGGTTTACCTCTGGCAGAGAAGCTCTAAGGTGATGGTGAAGAAAAGGAGTCAGTTCTGATGGCAGGTTTGGATCCAGAGCTTTATCCTGGCCCACAGGCCTCTGAATGCAGCAACAGCTCCAACAGAAGTCCCCAGTTCCGTGGTTGTTGTTCCTTTTAACCCTGGGGCAAGGGGCAGGGAAAGGGTAGGGATCCCACCCACCAGGTACAGGAGGGGAGGGACAAAGGGACAAAGGACACCTGGATGGCCCAATGCCCCCCCCCAGGGGTGGAAAGCACCTTTTGAATTTTGCCAATCACTTCTGGAATTCCAGGACTGACAGACAGTGCTGGGAGGGGAAAGGAGAGGTGACTGACACACCTGGCAGGGAGTTATCAGGGGAGGGACCCAAGGTTCTGAGGTAAACCCTGAAATCACAACAAAACACAGGAGGAGAAGGGAATGGAGCAGCAGTGGCACCCATGGGCTGTCCTGAAATGGAGCTGAGCCTCCCCTGGTGCCATGGGGAACCCTGCAGTGCCTTTGTCATGGAGTGTAAGAGTGTCAGGGGGGTTGGAAGGTCAGGACAGACAGACACGAGAGATCTCTGAAACCAGGGCATGGAACTTGGGGTTTATTGCAAAGGGCCAAGTGCAGGGAGCTGCTGGGAGCTGCCAGGGACAGCTGGAGCAGGACTGAGAGGAGAGAAGGGTAGAGAGGATGAGAGGGTGAGAGAGTAAAAGGGGAAGAGAGCAAGCTTTCCATTCCAATACAATAAATCTTCTTCTGTGTTGAATATTCTGATTCTCACTAACCAGTCTAGTCCAAGATACAAATCCTACAGCATTTCCATTCAGCCTATAAGAATCATTACATTCCCATACTGTGCTACATTTTAAACCCTAAAAACTCCTCTTTGGACCCCTTCTGCCAAGCCTAAAAACTGCTCTTTGGAAACCCTAAAAACTCCTATTTGGAGTAGTTTTAAACCCTAAAAACTCCTCTTTGTGCCCCTTCTGCCAAGCTGGCAGGGTCTGCTCTGACTCTTGGAGCTGTCTGCAAGCAGAGGGTGTTGTTCCATCAAAAGGGGATCACCTTCAGTCTGGCCACACCATTGTTTTCCAGTTGTTCTGTAACTGAGGGATCTCAAAGCTTGCTTCCATTTCAATCTCGCTTACAGTTTCCATATTCTCAAAATCTTTTGCCAGGCAATCATATTCATAAGGCTTTCCTGTTTCATCTCCCCCAACACTCCACCTGTCTCTCTGTCTGTGTGTCTGTGTGTCTGTCTGTCAGTGACCCCCCAGCTCACCTAAACTTGCTTTCACTTCAATCTCGCTTATAATTTCCATATTCTCAAAATCAATCTTATTTATAAGGCTTTCCTGTTTCATCTCCCCCAACAATAGAAGAATCCCTTTTGCCCTGCCTTGTGTCCCCACAGGAAGGCCATGCTGGAGCAGCGGGACTGGGAAAGCTGGGTCCTGCAGCAAATGGAGCTGGCCATGGAGGAGGAGCACTCCAGGAGCGAGCAGGCGGCCTTGCTGAACTTCCAGAGCGCCAGGGATGACATCAAAAACAAGGCAAGGGGGCATGGAGGGGCTGGCAGGGATGGCAGGGGAGGTTTTGGGGGTAACCTGTTGGTTTGGAAAGACAGGAGTCTGCTAAGGAAGGCAGGAGCCTCCCTGAAATGGAGAATGCAAACTCTCCCCACCCCTCTGAATTGTTATAAATTTGAAATTAAGGGGCTCTCAGGAAAAAATATGGGAACAGGAAATAACAGTTCTTTAATAGGGAAGAAAATAAAAGGATAAAATAAACAATGCAGTGAACTAAAAACAACACTGACAGAGTCAGAACCCAACCTGGCACCCTGTGGGTCGGGTGTTGTCAGCAGTCCCATTGGAATTGTGGCTCAGCCCTCCTGCAGTGTCAGGGGTGGTTCTGCTGGAGCAGGGATCCTGTAGAGAAGGATTTATTCTTCCTCTGAAGATCCAGTGGAAGAAGAGGCAGCTGCTGTTCCTCTGGGAAATCCAGTGGAGAAGCCATGCTGGTGTCTCAAAAACCTCTGGATTATATTTGTGTAGCAATGTTTGAAACCTCAGATTATATCAAGGTAGGAATGTTTGAAACCTCAGATTATGTCTGGGTAGGAATGTTTGAAATCTCAATTGTATCCAGGTACGAATGTTTGAAATCTCAGATTGTATCCAGGCAGGAATGTTTGAAACCTCAGATTATGTCTGGGTAGGAATGTTTGAAATCTCAGATTGTATCCAGGTAGGAATGTTTGAAATCTCAGATTGTGTCCAGGCAGGAATGTTTGAAATCTCAGATTGTGTCCAGGCAGGAATGTTTTAAATCTCAGATTGTATCCAGGCAGGAATGTTTGGCTCCTCCCCCTGGGCTCACATCTCCCAATGGGATGCTGCAGTTCTTATCAGCCATGCAGTGACATTCAATAGCTGTTATCAGCAGATGTCCCCCAGAGGGAGGTGTGAATGTGGTCACTCAAAGAGAGAGATAAAGCAAACTGCCCACTTGACAAAGATAATCTGCCCTACAGATGTAACTAAAAACATCTTGCATTTCAATTTTCACCGTGTGTGTCCCCCAGTGCTGGCAGGATCAGCAGTACAGCCGCCTGCAGCTGGGGGCCAGGCTCGAGGGGCTGTGGGAGCAGATCCAGACAGCACGCAGGAACTACGCCAGGCCACCGAGAAGAAGAAGGTGGAGCTGGAGGAGCTCAAGAAGAAGTGTGAGAGGACTTCCAGCGAGATCAACGTGCAGGCGAAGAGGCTGAGAAGCTGCAGGTGTTGGCAGGGGTGCTGGGTGGTTGTGGGAGTGGGGTCAACCCTCATTCCCCACTCATTTTTCCATGGGATTGTGAAATTGTTGAGGTTGGAAAAGCCTCTGAGACCCATCAAGCCCAACCTGGCACTGGCAAGGAGGTGACAACAGGCCAGGCTAAGAAGGGGCCCCCAAGAGTTTGTGGAGCAGCGCCTGAGCCATGGAATCATGGAATTATTGAGGTTGGAAAAGTCTCTGAGATCATCAAGTCCAACTGTTCTCTCAGCACTGCCAGGGCCACTGCTAACCTCATCCATGTGGTGTTTGAGCACTTCCAGGGATGGTGCCTCCACCAGTGCCCTGAACAGCCCATCCCAAAGCTGGGCCACCCATTCAAAAAAGGATTTTTCCCCCATTCAAAACTGGGCTACCTTTTCCACGAAGGACTTTTCCCCACCCCAAAGCTGGGCCACCCTTTACAAAAAGGAATTCTTTCCAAGAAGGAATTTCTGCCATCCCAAAGCTGGGCCATCTTTCCAAGAAGGAATTTTCCACCATTCCAAAGCTGGGGAAATTACTCCTTTCCAAGAAGGAATTCCTCTTTTCCAAGAAGAAATTTTCCCCCATTCCAAAGCTGGGCCACCTTTTCCAAGAAGGAATTCTCCTTTCCAAAAGGAATTTCCGCCATCTTTCCAAGAAGGAATTTTCCCCCATTCCAAGGCTGGGCCACCTTTTCCAAGAAGGAATTTTCCCCCATTCCAAGAAAGAATTTCCCCCCATCCCAAAGCTGGTCCACCTTTTCCAAGAAGGAATTTTCCCTCATTCCAAAGCTGGGCCACCTTTTCCAAGAAGGAATTTTCCCCTATTCCAAGAAGAATTTTCCCCCATTCCAAGAAGGAATTTTCCCCTATTCAAAGAAGGAATTTTCCCCTATTCCAAGAAGGAATTTTCCCTCATCCCAAAGCTGGGCCACCTTTTCCAAGAAGGAATTTTCCCCTATTCCAAGAAGAAATTTTCCCCCATTCCAAGAAGAAATTTTCCCCCCATTCCAAGAAGGAATTTTCCCCCACCCCAAAGCTGGGCCACCTTTTCCAAGAAGGAATTTTCCCCTATTCCAAGAAGAAATTTTCCCCTATTCAAAGAAGAAATTTTCCCCTATTCCAAGAAGGAATTTTCTCCATTCCAAGAAGGATTTTTCCCCCACCCCAAAGCTGGCCACCTTTTCCAAGAAGGAATTCTTTCCAAGAAGGAATTTTCCCCCATTCCAAGAAGGAATTTTCCCCCATTCCAAGAAGGAATTTTCCCCCATTCCAAAACTGGGGGAAATTCCTCCTTTCCAAGAATGAATTCCTCCTTTCCAAGAAGGAATTTTCCCCACCCCAAAGCTGGGCCACGTTTTCCAAGAAGGAATATTCCCCGATTCCAAGAAAGAATTTTCCCCCACCCCAAACCCGAGCCACCCTTTCCCAGCAGGAATTTCCCCCCCAGGAACATCTCCCCGCCGTTTCTCCCCAGGACATGGTCACGGCCACTCGGGCGCAGATCGCGGCTCACCTGCGCCGGAGCGAGGAGCAGACGCAGCGCATCCGCGGCGACCGCGAGGACGCCCAGCAGAAGCTGCAGAAGCTCCGCTCTCAGATCAGCGGCGCCGGCGCCACGGCTCACACCCACCTGGTGACACTCTGCTCCCAGTGTGCTGCCACCCTCAAGGTGCTGCAGCAGCTGGTGGAGAAGGTGAGTTGGGCACTCCTGATGTTCCCCCGGCTGTGTCCCGCTGTCCGTCCCCACCTGTCGGTTTCTCGGCTGTTTAGGTGGCCTGGAAAGGCCCAGGGTGGCTTTGGACAGCCCGGCGCTTCAAAGGACGAGGAGAGACTTCTGATCTTTTCTCGGTCTCGGTGTTTATTAATTGTTTATCTAAAAGATTTTCTTTCAGCTCAACAGAGGTCTGCACAGCAGCCAGCCATGGGCACACTGAGAGCCCCCGGGGCGGTCACTTATCTTTATACTTGAAGTTACGTGTACAATATTTATAATTTTTCCCCAATACCTTCTACCCTTATTAACCGGTGCACTTCTAGTAATAACCAATCCCAAAGTGCCACCATCACCACAGAAGATGGAGGCAAGAAGAAGAAGAAGAAGAAGAACAGACACGCCCCAATTCCTCCATCTTACTTGTTTAGACCCCCTGTACAGAAATCCTAAACCCTGTGTTTCACACTCTAATTAACTTATCTCTCCACCATTCACCCAGTGAAATCCTCCCATCCTCATACAGGTGTCATCTCCTGTGTAGGATCAAAGTCCTGCCACCAGACACTTCTGGCAACATCCCAGGACTCCCGAGCCCCCCAAGGGTGATCTCAGCCACTCTGCACCTCCATCCTGAGGTGCTGAGATCCCACACCCACCTGCCCTTCCTGATGTCCCCACCAGGCTCAGCGCCTCCTGCGCCTGGCTGAGCTGTGCCGCAGGCTGGAGACAGAAGAGGAGAAGGTGCTGCCCTTCTACCCTCCTCGCTGGGCGAGCTGGAGCAGCAAAAAGCCCGCATGGTCCTGGAGGAGACGGCCAGCCAGCCCCTGGCACGGGTGAGGAGGCACCACCGCCATCCTCAGGCTGTGATTCAGCTCTGGGGATCCCCCCAGCTGGTGCTTGGGGCAGGGTGGAGACCCCAAAATCGCCCTGCTGCCTCCCCACAGGTGATGAAGGACTACATTGGGCTGGAGAGGTTCTGGCAGAGGTTCAACAAGGCCAAGCTGGAGGAGAAGGGGCTGGAGAAGGCACGGGCAGCCTTGGCAGCCAGGCCAGACCAGGAGCTCAGGAGGCTCCTCCAGCAGTACCTGGCGGGGGCTACAATCACCAGAGGGTGCCCAAAGATCCCCATCCCCTCCTTGCCACCAAGCAAAAACCTCATCCCCAGAAATGATGGGGTGAGCCAGGCTCAGGGACACTGGGCATGGGGAGGGCTCAACCACCAGGACCCCTTTTCGTGGCTCCACCAGCTCCAGCTGAGGTTCCCTGGCAGCCCTGCCTGGTGTTTGGGGGGACTCAGGGACTGTCACTTCTTGGATATGCCTTAAAAGAGCAAAACTGCCTGAAAATGTGCTCCAGAGTGTTATTTCTGGGATTTATTGAGTCTGTAACCTGACAGGACCCATCCAGGCCCTGGGCAGGCAGGGAGCTGAGGGGGGCACAGCCCCTTCCACTGCCCTGTGCCCATCACAGCCCCTTCCCACTGCCCTGTGCCCATCCCAACCCCTTCCCCTGCCCTGTGCCCATCACAGCCCATTCCCACTGCCCTGTGCCCATCACAGCCCCTTCCCACTGCCCTGTGCCCATCACAGCCCCTTCCCCTGCCCTGTGCCCATCACAGCCCCTTCCCACTGCCCTGTGCCCATCACAGCCCCTTCCCACTGCCCTGTGCCCATCACAGCCCATTCCACTGCCCTGTGCCCATCACAGCCCCTTCCACTGCCTGTGCCCATCACAGCCCTTCCCCTGCCCTGTGCCCATCACAGCCCATTCCCACTGCCCTGTGCCCATCACAGCCCATTCCCACTGCCCTGTGCCCATCCCAACCCCTTCCCCTGCCCTGTGCCATCACAGCCCCTCCTCACTGCCCTGTGCCCATCCCTGTGCCAGGAAGAGCAGCCACAGATGCCAAAAGGGGGGAAGGTTTTATTTCTTTTTGGCTTTGTTCCTCTTCTCCTCCTTCTGCTTCTTCTTGGACAGCTTGGGGCTGCTGGCCTTGCGGTAGAGGTGGAAGCCAATGAGGCCCAGCAGCGCTGGCACCAGTGCCAGGCACAGCAGTGGCACCACCTCGTTCAGCACCTTCTGCCAGTAACTGGCACGGGACAGCCCCACCAGCTCCACCTCGAAGCGCAGCAGAGCGTCAGCTGCAAGGGGGGCACGGCCTGAGCAGGGACCCCACAGAGACCCCACAGAGACCCCAAAGAGACCCCAAAGAGACCCCACAGAGGACCCCAGAGAGACCTCAATGAGACACCACAGAGACCCCAAAGAGACCCCAAAGAGACCTCAAAGAGACCCCACAGAGACCCCACAGAGACCCCACAGAGACCCCACAGAGACTCCATAGACCCCACAGAGACCCACAGAGACCCCAAAGAGACCCCACAGAGACCTCAGAGACCCCACAGACCCCAAAGAGACCCCAAAGAGACCCAAAGAGACCCCACAGAGACCTCAGAGAGACCCCACAGAGACCCAAAGAGACCCCACAGAGACCCCACAGAGACCCCAAAGAGACCCCAAAGAGACCCCACAGAGACCCAAAAAGACCCCACAGAGACCCCACAGAGACCCCACAGAGACCCCACAGAGACCCCACAGAGATCCCAGAGAGACCCCACAGAGACCCCAAAGAGATCCCAGAGAGACCCACAGAGACCCCACAGAGACCCCAAAGAGACCCAAAGAGACCCCAAAGAGACCTCGAAGAGACCCCACAGAGACCTCAGAGAGATCCCACAGAGACCCCAAAGAGACCCCACAGAGACCCCACAGAGACCCCAAAAGACCCCACAGAGACCCCACAGAGACCCCACAGAGACCCCACAGAGACCCCAGAGAGACCTCAATGAGACCCCACAGAGACCCCAAAGAGACCCCACAGAGACCCCAAAGAGACCTCGAAGAGACCTCGAAGAGACCTCGAAGAGACCCCAAAGAGACCCCACAGAGACCCCAAAGAGACCCCAAAGAGACCCCAAAGAGACCTCGAAGAGACCTCGAAGAGACCTCGAAGAGACCTCGAAGAGACCCCAAAGAGACCCCACAGAGACCCCAAAGAGACCCCACAGAGACCCCACAGAGACCCCAAAGAGACCCCACAGAGACCCCACAGAGACCCCACAGAGACCTCAATGAGACCCCACAGAGACCCCAAAGAGACCCCACAGAGACCCACAGAGACCCCACAGAGATCTCAAAGAGACCCCACAGAGACCCACAGAGACCCCAAAGACCCCACAGAGACCCACAGAGACCCCAAAGAGACCCCACAGAGACCCCACAGAGACCCCACAGAGACCCCACAGAGACCCCACAGAGATCTCAAAGAGACCCCACAGAGACCCCACAGAGACCCCAAAGACCCCACAGAGACCCCACAA